>NW_008690984.1:0-44892 GCF_000695815.1 Acanthisitta chloris | reverse complement strand
TTAAATAAAACAGACTGGAAAAGGAAGTAATTTAGATTTTTTATATGGAAATGAAAATAACACTTTAAAATCAGTACACAGCATTATACATCACAACATTACAGCAAGAAAAAAAAGATACTATGTCAAAACAAAAGGGTTTGGCTTCAGCAAACGAGAATGTTCCAATTCCCTTTGACAAGTTTTCTGTAACATTAGTTTTAAGAAAAAATCGGAATTTTCATCTTTTAAAATTCAGAACTGAAATATAGAAATTCTGATGGAATTATATTGCTCAATTTTGACTGTTTGCAATATCTTGGCTTTCATGGCTGTTGCTGTATTCACCAAAGTTCATCTGCACCTGTTGGCCTTACCACTTACAACCATGTTGTGGGTTAGTAAACCGATTTTCTCAGCTGAGTTTTTACACTTTACATAAAGTGCCAGACTCACAAGATTGTCCAAGGACCAGTCAGATGGGAAAGCTGGTCTTTGTTCTCTACCCAAAAAGTGAAAACTCCATCTTAAGCTGAAGAAAAAGTACCTGGATTAATAAGGAGGAATAAAATGACACTGCCTGTCTTTGCCTTGCAGACGAACAGATCATATCCAGGAAAGCTCTCCCAACAGCTTTCTGAAATATTGAAGCCTAAATCCACAAATGGCTGAAACCCCAAAAGATACACTAGTTTTACATTTCAAAATACAAACATTGGCTGCATCTATGTCACTGAAAAAAAAGAAAAAGAGGAAATGTTTCATGTGAAATGAATTTTAATGAGATTGCCAAAATGTTAAATAATGAGTCTTACTACTTTGGAGCAGGAACCTTGGTTATATTACACCTGTTACACAGAGATGTCCCATAGCTGCTGGAATAGTAATAGACTAGTAACAACAATACTCATTGCTACTCTTGCTAGAAGTAGTAGATGAAGATACTGCTAGCACAACTGGGAGAAATTAGTACAGGAAACATGCAAGCTGGTGTGAGAAAATTTCCTGACAAGTGAGAAATTGCAAGTTATGGAATATTTCTCTAAGGGAAGTGGTAGCAGCTTCATTGCTTAAGATGTGTGCAATGAAACAAGGCAAGTTACCAAATAATAAACTACAGGAAAAAAATTAGACAAAGGGACTGAATAGCCTCTAAAACATTTCCATCACTAACCTTTTCATAAAAATAATATAGAAGAGGATTAAATTGGTTTCTTGGAAGTTTCATGGACCCCTATCATTATTTTTAATGCATTCTTTCAAGTAAATCACATCTCCCTCCATACCTCACTGAAGTCATCTGCCCTGGCCCACACACGTCAATGAGTATGGTCATAACCCACTAACTGCTTTTTCTGTACTGCTATCACTCACATTGTGGCAAAGTGGGAAATATATGTTGAAGCAGCTCTGTAATTAGTATCATGATAATTAAATTGATTCTGTTAATAAAAAAATATGTTAAAAATAGATTGAAGTTTAAATAATCACATTCAGAATTATCTGTGTGAATTAATGTGATTTTTGGGGTAGAAAATGTCCAGATTGCATTTACAGACCATATCGCCTGGGGTCAGTCTAGCCAAGGCTATCTGAAATCTTCTCAGCAGCTTAGAATTAACTTTGCTTTCTCCTTCTTGTTGTATCTGGGGTGACCAGCTCAGATGGGAGTTAGTGGAGCAAGAGCTGGGAAAACCAGCAGAGGTCAAAGGAGTTGGTCTAGGGAAGCAGGGAGACAGGGAAGTTACAGCAAAACAAGAGATTTGAGAACAGTTAGAAAGAGTCTACATATTTCCAGTAGTCAGAGTTTGGGATGTGTGCAGGGAGGAAAAGCAAACCAGTGATCTGGTATAAGTGGATACTGCCTCTGCCTGTCCCTCAGGAGCAGCTGGTTGGAAGGTGTTGGTGGGAGCCAGAAACTGGCTCTTTCAGCTCCGTTTCCAGAGAAGTCACTCTTCTGGCTGGAGAAGCAAAAGTAGGAAGGTTGCTACCCTAAGAAACCTCCTGTTTTCCTTTGGCCTAAACCTAGTCCCAGCTGTTGTGGCTGTGGTCTATTTTGGCATGCAAAAGTAGGAAGGTTGCTACCCTAAGCAACCTCCTGTTTTGCTTCGGCCTAAACCTAGTCCCAGCTGCTGTGGCTGTGGTCTATTCTGGCAAAGCAACACTACAAACCAGCATAGCCCTAAATCTGTCATAGCCTAGTGGTGAGTTGGCATCATTTCGCATGTAATGTATGGGGAACAAAACACTGGTAGCATATCCCAGCATTTTGATACTGTAAGCATGGCAGAATAGCAGACTCCTCGGAGACAAGATCTATAGTGAATACTGTGTAGTAGAATTTTTTCCTTGGAATTAAATTATCTGACATAATGCAGTTAAAATGAAAATATTTAGCTCTTAGGGAAGGATCTGGTAAGAATACACATTTGAATTTTATTGTATTCTGATAGCTTTCTCAGTTGATTTGCAGAAAATAGTGGTACTCCACCCTGCAGTACCATATACAAGGAAATAGTAGCTTTAATGAACAATGGGGAATGTCCTTTGTGACCTTGTTTTGTAGAGTCTTGTTTAAAGGTTGTTGAATTATAACAGATTAATCTCCACAGATCTCTCAACCTTCTACTTCCAAATTCTATAAGCGTAAAGTGTAGTCTTGATTTCAGGTTATTCATGCAAGAAGGCTTTCAGCTCAGATTCTTCTACAGCAATTTACTATTTATTATCAGTCCTTTATTATATTTGATCTCAGTCAAACACAGCTGGGTGAGGTTTATCCCATAGTTATTAGACAAAATATACAGAATGAATAAGTAAGGTCCATTGTTCTCCTTTTTTCAGGGTAACCATTTTTCGTAACTTAATGCCTTTAAGGACTGAATTACAAAGGCCATTACTGCTGTAAATATTCAACTCCTAAGTAATTTTCACACAAAGATGGGCAGTAAAGCAAAACTAATTTCTAGCTGGAGCTTAGACTCCAAAGGTTAATAGTCTCATCCCTTTTTCTAGATAAAGGTTTGGTGTCCAAGATGAAGTAGTAGTGTTATCAAATTGCTTATTTGCTACTGCATAGCACCCTTACCTGAAGGTAAAAAAGATCTGACCATCTGAAATGGTCAAACAGTAAAGAGGGGTTGTGCTGGTTCTTTACAGTTTGACCATTTCACTGAGCCAAGGCAGTAGACTCAAATCGGGGGAAATCCATTTTTTTCCCCCTACATCCTTGGCAAGTTTATTGAGCTTTCCTCCTTTGCCTATGTTTGCTAGTCTGGTTTTCGCTTTAAGTTCTGAAAGAATTGGATAGAATATATGACTGGGGAGTTAGAAGTCTTGAAAATAGTTTTGAAAGTCATGAGTATCTGTGCTCCCATGTATCTCTTCTGGCTGTATATATTCTGTTTTTTATAAATGCCTTTATGGAGGCAGTGCCCCTTCTCATGTACTGTCATCTGCCTCTGACCTATTTGACACACTTCACTAAAGGATTTGATCTCAGTAAAGTACTGAGATATTGCTGCTGGCGGCGACAGATATTTTATGAGTTCTAAATTCAGGAATATTATCACTAGGCATTGTACTAAACCAGAAAGCAGCTACTAAGCTTTCTATCTCTTAATGCAGTGTTTGAAGTCATATGCTGATATCCCTGGAATGGTGTCAGATTGAATCTCCTGGACCCTGAGTCACTGGTCTATTTTATTGGACAGTTTCTCTGCAGCTATTAGTGTGTTTCATGTACAGTGGTTGGTGTTCTGCATACCACTGCCTACCTCAGGCTATTGACTCTCAGCATTTTTATGTTTGTGACCTAATGGTTTATTTTTAGTTCTGCTTGTACTACTGTAGTAATCTCTGACTTTTCTTGGAGTCTACTTAGCTCTTAAAATATTACTGACCATCTAGCAACTCATTGTGTTCCTGCTAAACTTTTGCTGAATTTACTTAGTCGATAAAGTTTATAAATTTGAAGCTTTACAGGAGATAATAACCTCTGAGTGTGTGTGGCAATATATACATTCATATTGCCTTATATTCTCAGTTATGAAGCATTCACTCACCTTTTCATTAAAACAACTCTTAATGCTTTTATTGTTTATGACAAGCTTTGAAGTTCAGAAGGGAGAGGATTCTGAGCTAGAGATGTGTCTTTTCTTGCTCTCATGCAATTCCAGAGAGGTTTAGCAGAGATATAAGCTGTTAGAAATCACTGTTCCTTGCCTCATGTTCTTTAGAGAAATGTTAGGAGCCTGCACAAAATAAGTGCACACAAACATTTTAAATAGCTGGGTTGAAAAGTACCACCAAAGGAAAAGCAGCAGCAGCTGCCTGGAAACCACAGTCTGACAGCCTCAGGAAGATAACTAGAAACAGACCAGCTTATGAAAATGTTTTTTCTGCCCCTCAGAAACCCAGCTGAAAAGATTCAGCACTGGTTATAGCAGGCCATTCCCATATTTTGAGACAATAACTTTCCTTTTGAGCCAAGTGCATAGGACAAAGGAGATATCTACAATATTTTAGGGATTACATAGGTGTGATCCTGTCTGCCTGAATCTTTTATTCATGGTGACCTGCATCCTAGCCAAGGTCTAGACAGTAATCCAGCCTGCCTGCTTCAAGGGACTGCCTGCCCCTGTAGGCAGCCCATTGTCAGATGTCTGCCTCTTTCCTTTGGTACTTCATTGTGCCTGTCCCCGTGTGTTGTGAAATGGAAGTCAGTCTTCCTGCAGAAGCCCTGCTGTGATCCAGGTGTAAATGTGGATGGGCACACAAAGCCTTCCTAAGACCCAACAGGAAGCCTCAAGGAAATGAGTTGTGGTCAGCAGTACATGGTGGCTCAGACCGTAAAGAAAAGATGAAAATTTCTTTACACAGGAGTGCAAAAAAAATTGCCTTATCCTGATGTCCATGAAATTAAAGCACTGGCTTGGGTGTAAGGGGTAAGTAGCACATCCTTCTCTGTACCTCTCAGTGCCCTGCTGCAGAAGTGAACTAGGCAGCTAAAGAGAGACACTTGCTACTTCCCTACCAGTCCATATATGACTTGGTGAACTAAACTGCCCTTTAGATGTGCTTGAATAAAAAGGACCAGATACCCTACAGCAGGCCTCCAAAGGCATCTTGCTCTCTTTGCTGCTCAATATTGAACTTAAACAGTTTGCTTAAGATGAGCTGGATTGTATGCCTCATTTCCCTTTGGAGATGTAATTCTGCCTGCCAAGATGAACTTGAATCCATCTTGGAACTGCAAGTACTGTCAAGAAGGAAGTGAAACAATGGCAAGGAGATAAAGCATCTTTGAGCATAACATTAAAAAGTTAGATGGTCAAGCAATTGACTGGGGAAATGTTATTTCTAGGTGCAAAGCAGAGTTGCATAGGCTCCTTGCTAAGGCTAAGGATCAACCCAAAATATTTATCCATTAAGTTAAAACATTCACTTTAGAAAGTCTGGAGAAAAGTGAGAGAAAGGGATAGCCTAGGAGGCAGTAGCTTCGTACAGTAGAGGTGATCAAAACCACAAGTCTTATGCAGTATGTCGACAACTAGGCTGCCCCAAGGGGTGTGAGAAATAACAAACTGATGGGAGCTCTAAGCTTGCATAGCTTCTTTGTTCCTGTTCACCATGTGCTTGCGGCAGAATTGCTAATGAGTTTCTCTGTAAGAAGCTGAGTTGTTTAAATCAGCAGCTTGTGGTCACATCTATAGGCAGGGTTTTCTGAAATGGGCAAGGGGTCCATGGTATAGGCAGATGCAATAGATTCCCAGGTCACTGGTAGAAGCAGGGGTTTGGTTAGTTGGTGGAATCTCAGTTCACTTCTGGAGAGAGTGGAGTGGTCCCACCTGGCTTGTGAGCAGGGTGGAGGACTATGTAGGTCCCAGCAGGTCAGTGAAGCATTGGAGACCTGGGAGGAGGACTTGTGAGTCTGGAGAGCTTTTGATGCAGCAGAGAAGTGGCTCCAGTTCCCATATTTTCTCCATGTGCTAGGCTGCTGCTGGTCTGGGATAGCAAAAGAAGAATTTCTTCTGTGTGGCAAACACAGCTGGCCCTGCCACATCAGTCAGGCAGAAAAAAAGGGAAGATTTCATCAGAGATTGTAATATATTCACCCAGAGATCCAGTCTAAAGTGCTGGTTGCCACAGTTAAAGAGATCTGAAGGAAGCTCAGCCTGTCATCTTTCAAATATGTGCACAGAAGGAAGGGAAAGGCAGAGTTCACCCTGAGGTCAGGATACCCAGTGACACATTTAGTCCTATATGTGAAGTGGTGGAGGTCTCCGGTTTCAGGGCTGAAAAACAGGATTGTATCTGATGGCAATATGCATTGGGAAGAAGAGATCACTGCATACAGTACAGTTTATTTTTCCTTCCAATTGATCAAAAAAGACAGAAATTATATTAAAATCTCCTCTGTTAACAGACACGTTATTCAAAATTGCAAACAGAGCAAGTGAGAAGCTAGGAAATGTCAAAACAATCAACCCTTGCATGACTGTATTATGATGCAGTTTTCTAGTTACGTAGCAGTGTGGTCCCTGTGCACAGGATTCAGTGCATAGGATAATCACTACAATGTGTAAGCTGCTGTTAACAAGCAAAAAAATAACTGCTCTAAAAAGAGATAAGTGTAAAACGCATTCCAGCAGAGCTAGCTGGTTGCTACTCACAAAATCAGTATTAGCCTCCAAATAAAAAAAAAAATCTTCCTCCATCAAGAAACCCTCAGAATTAAAACCCCCACCTAGCTAAACAGCAAAATAAAATGTAAATGTGTTGACATAGCCTTGTTGCTGAAATATGTATCACTTAGTTAAATAAAACTGACACTCTGTGATATTGCAGAAGTGATTAAGGACCTGCAGTGTATTCTTTCAGTGGAAAAAGTTGTATATAAAAGGAAAATGAAAACAGAAGGAATTCTAGTTCATTTGGCCCTATTCATAGCTTAAGTGATAAATGGCTACAAAGCCAGATGTTCCAGAGAACTGCAAGCTATTTAAGTCACCTTTAATGATTTCCTTAAATTTGCTTCTAAAATGCTATAACCCAGAGGTTTTTAACATTTGTCCAAGGGAGTATTTATTTGTGTGTTCATTGGTCTCATGTTGTGGACCCTATTGCCAGCTGCTGAAGTGTTCTACAAGAAGTATATAAATACTTTCTGAATGTCATTGCTCCTTGTAAACAACTTCAAATTAAAGGGGTCAAGGCTGATGTCATCAGGTGCTGAGAGCTGTGGAGAGAGACAGAGTGCAGCACAGGAGGCACCCTGACTGTTAATGTGGGAGTCTCATCATCAAAGTCCTTAATACTTTTTTGCCTAGGTCTGTACTGCCGGATCCAAGAAGAGTTTTGAGCCATGTGGTCACCCTCTGTACCAGGTTAAAACTTGGGCAGGCATTCTTTCATATTCCTCCTTCTCATCCCCCTCTTGTCTCCTTTTTGCCCAGTATAATCTTCTCCCTGCAGCAAGGAACCCAGAGCTGGGCAGCAGATGCAGAGCAGCAGCAGCATAGCCAGGGACAGCTCTGCACTAGGGCAGCCCCCACTAAGGGCAGAGACAACACACCCCCAAGTGTCTTCCACAGAAACTGTCCTCCCTGCAAAGGTGAATGGGGGAGTTTGCCCAAGGGAAAAAGAAAACCTTGTTTTCCTCCAGGAAAATGGAGATGACAAACAAATAGATCCCCATAGCTGGTCTGCAAAGATGTTGCCAAGAAAAGGGAAAGCGAACATGCAAATATCCCTCTCAGCAAGATGAAGAGCTCTAATTCACAAACAGATTTGACTTTGATAATTCTTGCTTTGTGACATAATTTTGGGTTTTTTGCCTTGTGTGCCTTCCCAGATGATCCTTTTTCCTCAAACACGACATTTTCAGGAGATAGAAATCACATTTTCCAGTCCTCTACTTTCCATCCATTGCTATAGCTGCCTCTGGCTGAGGCTCTGGGATCTTCTATCAGGAGGAGGCTTATGAAGTCACTGTGCAGCCCAAGAAGAGCTCAGCTCTGCTAAAGGACTCCTAAAAGACCCAGTAATTAGCAAACTCAGCCACTGACAGACTGAAAAGTGAGAAATGGTGTGAGTAGCAGGCAGTCTGCCTGCTGGGTTGGGACCTCTGTCTTACATACCACTGCCCTGAGCTGACTGAGAACAGCCATCAGTGCTGCCCTCTTCCATGGAACGTGCCATTTTTACTCTGGCCTTGCACTGCACTGTCTCATTCATTAACCTGTAGATAACAAGTCTCCCCTTTTGTTGGGTTAGGAGGCTGCGATGACTCACAAGCGACAGAGGCATGCGAAGCAGGAAGCTGGAGCCAGGAGAGTGGGGCTGTTCTTGGACTGGCACAGGCTACCCCTAACACGCAGTCAGACAATGAGGCTGAAATTGTTTGGTGCACCCTAAAGTGACAGTTCTAATTGTCCATGCTGCCCTTTTCTGTGTTTCTCTCTTTCCTCCCTGCTGTCATGGCTGCAACACCAGATCCCCTTCCTGTTCCTCAGCTCTGTCTCTTGTTTCACTTCATGCAAGACAGTTCTGCCCCTTCTTTTGCTGAGCTGTATTTCTGCTGGGTTCTTGAGTTAGTCCAGCTCAGAGGATGACTGGAAAGGCAGCAGGATGAGTACTGGAGAGCAGCAGGTAGGTGGATGCTGCCAGGAGATGTGAACCGTGCGAAGGACTGGGGACATCTCTATTTAGTGGCAGCATGCTTTGTTGAGCATTGAGGTATGTGTCATTTGTCTAGAGTGCAAGCATGCTGACGTTCAGTCCCTGCAGAGGAAAATTGTTTGAAGCTGAGGTTTTCCCTGAGTTAGTTTCTTCAGTGAGAACTGCCTATAGGAGAAAGCCTCAAACGAACCATTGCAGTGATGGTCCTGATCCCTCCTAATTCAGTGAAACCACCCTGAAACACACTACCAGTTCTAGCTATAATATGAATATCCCGGAACTAACTTTTGTTTTATAACCATACAAGGTTTCTATTTCTCTTGAAGATGCAGAGTTAGTTTGATGTATGTGTTAAGATCTACTGAGTCTTTTTGTCAGTTTTTAATCTTTCTTTTTAATTTTCATGCTTTTAAAAATACAATATGAAAACTAAAACTAGATGCTGGTTGAGATTTAGCACAAGACCCTGAGCACTGGCCCAGGAAATAAATTCTTTCTATTGCTCAACTCACCCCTTGGCAACCTCTTTGGGACCACATCACAAGAAGACCTGAGTCTTTGTCTTTCCCCTAACCTTAAAACTAACCCTAACCTCACTGTTGCCAAGAGCTGAGCTACACATAAGGATCTCCAAACTTGGTCCTTTCTTTGTCCAAACTTTCCATAGGCATCCCTTTTGCAGGCCCCTGCTCAAACTGGACCCTTAGGGTTTGTCTCACGTCTTGCATTAGCTGTAACACTGAAAGTGACTGAATCCTTTACCCAAGACTATCCTTCCCGCTGAGAAAATAAAAAGGGGAAAATTATTTTGGATGCCTAGACTTTCCTTTAGCAGCCTCTTTGCAACCCCATGCCAACTATATCTCAAGATTTTGTGTCTTTTCTAACTCTCTTCCTTAGAAGTAGCCACAGAACTAACACCAGACCAATATAGCTGTGGCCAGAACAAACAAAAAGAAATCATTCCCCTAGATAGTCCCTTTGTAGGCATACTCAAACTGGATCATTAGGCTTTGTCCCTCTTCTTACCCTAACCCTAGACATAGGCCAAGCATTAGTTTGAAACTTTAGGTGACATCCCAGACAGAAAATTTCTCAGAAGAGATTTATTTTCGTTGTCCAAGTCTTTCCTTGGTAGTCTCTCTGCAATGTCAATACAACTAAACCCCTGGTCTTTATCTTTCTCCTAATGTCAAGCCTGCCATAGCCATGTTCTATGTATTAGAAAATAAACCCAAGGGTAGCCCAGGTGAAGACCATCTCAGGGGAGGATTTGCAGCTTAGCCCTTGTTTGGGTTATGGTTATGGCTGGGCTTTAAGTTAGGAAAGAGAAAATACCTACATTTGCTGCAGAAGGAGAATAGCAATTACGCTGGTGAAACAATTAATATATTTTGTAAAGGGCCAGTAGAGGCAAGGTTTGGGCAATGAAAAGAATTTTTCATCTTGGGCAGAGCTGGAGGTCCTTTGGTCAGGCCCAATCCAAACCTAGGGTCAGAGTTGAGGCAAAAGAGCAACAAAGCCAAGAGGTCCAGCTGAGGGCTGCTGTTCAAAGACTGTTAAGGAAGAGATCAGGCGGCAAAAGGAATTCCCTCTGAGTTTTTCACCCGGGACACAGCTGTCCTTTGTTATCTCATTTCCCTAGGACTTTCTCTAGTAGGATATCATGTTTATTCCTATTAAAACACTTGCTGAGAAGTATGAAGAGCAGATGTGTCGTGAGGTCTTGTTATATGCGAACTGAAAGCAAAATTCAAACACTCCTATAAAATATTCTCTCCAGCTGGAAAAGAAATGTTGAAAAGAAATGTCCTGCAATGTTATGGAATACAAACTGCATATTAAAGGGTCCCTGTAGAAGTTGAAATTAAGTATATAAGTGGTAAGGAAACATAAAACTCATAACACAGGAGCTAGTGTGTGGGGCTGTGTGAAAGACCTTCTTAATGGTCTGTAAGACAGGGATGGTAGGAGTATGAGGTTCCAATTGCAATCTTGAGCACAGCACGTAATTTAAAAATAAACAGTGACTATGGGAGTCACCTATGAATACACATACTGGTGGTAATTCACCAGGAAATTCCCCCAGTTTTAATATGAAACTGATGGATGCAAGCTCAGTCCAAAAGCACCCATCCTAGCTCAGAGGGAAATGTAGGCATAAATAACAGGACTTGCCATTTCTTGGCACTCCTGTGAAATCCCCATATCTAAGAACTGAAAAGGAACTCACTCAGAACTCAGAATTTCCAAGGCTTTTAGAACTTCAAGTTTCAAATTCCCTGAGATTCAAATTTTGTGTTCTGCCCACAGATTCACAGAATACTCAGAGTTGGAAGGGATCCACAAGGATCACTGAGTCCAGCTCTTGTTCCTGCACAGGACATCCCCAAGAATCACACTATGTGCCTAGGATCATTGTCCAAACGCTGCTTGAGCACTGCCAGGTTTGGTGCTGTCATACCTTCCCTGGGGAACTGTTCCAGTGCCCAGCCACCCTCTGGGTGAAGAAACTTTTCCTAATATCTAACCTAAACCTTCTCTGACACAACTTCAGACCTTTCCCTCAGGTCCTGTCACTGGTTGCCAGAGAGGAGAGGTCAGTGCCTGCCCCTCCACTTCCTTTTGTGAGGAAGTTGTATACAGTGATGAGGTCTCCCCTCAGCCTTCCTTTCTCCAGGCTGAACAGACAAAGTGACTGTAGGCACTCCTTGTATGGCTACAGTTAGGCTGATTGGTTTTGTCTTCGGATTTGTAGTGCCTGATGTATAAACTGAAAAATAACTTGCTTCCTCTAGTATATTTTTGTGAGGAGGATAACCCTAGCAAATACCTCTTGATATCAGTTAGTTATGCTTTTACACTGAGAAAATCAGCTAACACCTCACAGGGGCTTTATAAGCATGACAATATTTTCATAATGTAGCTGCGACAGGAACCATGTGCATCGCACTGCTGTAACAGTGCTATTCAGTCTGTTAATGTATTCCAAACTGAGTCTCTCCCTATTGTTGTACTGTAGCAATGATGAGATGATGGTTTTTTTCTATCACTTCTATTTGCTGTTAGGATCTCTATTGTGTGCAGCTGCCACAGCCCAGAGTGTCATTTGCCTTCTCTGCATTTCGCATTAAGAGAGGACAGACTATCAAAGGGGGGATGATCATGAACTCACAGGGCAGCCCATGTGTACATGGCAACCTGGATGACAGAGCAGCATCCAAACCAGCATCCCCAGCAACAACAGGCCATAGACAAAAGACCTTGATCGTGTGATGATGCTGATTAATGTGTCACACATTAAAGAAAACAAGGATTTTTTTGGGGGGAAGGATGTTTGGAAGTCTGTTAGGGCATCCAGAAAGAAACAGATTTCAATGAGTAGGATTTGAAAAAGGAAAATGTCTGTGCATGTGTATTGACCTGTGTGTTTGAGAGTATCAGTCAGGAGCAAAGCAGAGAGGCAAGGGCAGAGAAAGGCTCTAGGACTCCTTTGAGAAATGGTGAAGCTGGCGCAGGGATGCCAGCACAGGAGTATCCAAGTGTTGATTAAAAATGAGTTGTTTTGCTAAACAACAGTCCTGAATCTTCAAGTGGTAAATTCATTTAGCCTATACCTCTCAAATGTGTCTTGTGTCTTTCCAAAGTTGTCTACAAGGCTGTACAAATTTTGTGTTCACTCAGTTTTTTAGCTGAACTACAACAGATAGATCCAGATCGTAAGATTTTTTTCTCTTGTTTAGTTTTCAGGCAGTACAGTAATGTGTTTCCTTCAGAGAGGCAGAGCCATCTGATCACCACTCACACCATTCACTGTGTTATATTTAAGTCTCCAGCCTTGGGTTGTGGAAAACCAAAGACTGCAGTTTTTCATTTCAGCCTGCCTGCAGATCTGGTTTATTGTTCTTATACAGCTGGCCACAAGTATGAAGTGCTGCTCTCCAGGTCTTATCTGTACCTAGATGAAAAGAGCCCTGTCTCTCCAGCACTTGCTTAGCACTTTGCTTCCAGCAATCCCAAACAAACCTCTAGTGTAATAAATAATTTCAAAATATCTTCTTTGCCTCAGAGAAAAAAATAACTAGCAATACTCAGATATGCTCCTTAAGAATGCTCAATAATTTTCCTGTCCAATGAAGAATTTATCTTCAGGGCCAAATGGATTAAATACTCCTTGGTCTTCTTCTCTTGTGGGTCTTACTGCCATAGTTTCTTCCTTTACATATAGTAACACATATCTATGTTTAACAGGAATGGATTAGTTTTAATTCCAAAAAACCCCAATAGAAACAATAATCTTGTTTATCAGCACTAAAGACTGAAGGCCATTCACTGTTCTTCATGGTATTTAGCCTTACCATGTCATGTGCTACCAATTTTGAATAGGGCAAACAATTTTCACTTGCACAGTAGGCACTCTCAACTAGGCACTCTCAACTCCTCTATCTGGTCTCTACTGCAATTTACATTGAAATAATGATGTGCAATATGTTCATCACAGAGGGAAAACATACAGTAGATTTTCAGCAAGACATTTCTGGTGTGGAGACGAATTGTTTATGTAGCTTAACTGTAATCTGGGTAATAATTCTGTCATCAAATGATGTCTCACACACTCCTTCTGTCCTCTGCCAAAATGATAAAATCCCTGAAATTAAATTGCTATTTTTAAATTTTAGGGCGTTATTTTATTTGTGCTTTCACGTGTCTTTTAATATGGTGAATTCAAAAAACTGAAATTGTCTGCACAGTTTGGTCAAAGTGTGCATTTAACACATACTCCCTCTTACTAATGGCAGATACTGAGCTTTAACATCAAGAGGTGTGCATGAATTCGACCCACAAAAATTCTTGAAATCATCCTCAAACTTGGAGTCTATATGCACACATTCAATACTATGTTAATAAGTCATGGCATCTGCCCTTTGTGCTCTTGTGCCATTCTTCCAGAGTTTTTGGATGACGAGTAGCTAGGAAGATGCACTCACAAACACTAACCAGAAACAAGCTAAGAAAATTCAATTAATTTTGAATACGGTGATTCATTCTGTGTCAGTTCTAATGTTTGAGCACTACACCTGGGGTTATAAAGTCACCACAAATTATCACAATTAAGACTTTCCATTTTCTAGATTGAAATTCCAATTCTTAGATTCCGTATAAATGTATGTAAAACATAACTTTTCTTAACAAAGCTTGTCAGTCAGTATAAATACCTAGTGATTCTGGTTGCACCTCTTATATCTCTGGTAGTGCATTTTTTGTCATCTTAATTGCAATACAACAGTAGTTTTCATTTAGAAATTTTGTTTAATGTATGGGCAACTCGATTTTGTACAGATAAATGTTAGCGGTGGCATACATTACTTTTCTTGTTAAAGAAGCATCACTATAAATTGAAATACAGATTAAGTGGAAAATAAATTAAGTATAATATCTGTGGAAAATAAATTAAGTATGATGTCTATGGAAAAAATACCTAAAAATGTCTCTAGCCACACATACACACATGCACAAATGTGCTTCTGAGACCGGAATATCAAACTGTAAATTGTGAAGTCCTAAATGTAATTTCTTTACATTCTTGTTAGGTTTTGTGGTAGTCCAGATTCATGTTTCAATTTCACACTCATACACTTGTTCTATATCTGGCATGCACAGCTGTTCATGTGCTTTCTCATGTATATGCTGTCATTATTTTGACCTATTTAACATGTGTGATGGGGGAAAAGTGAACAGAATGTTTTTACATGTGCATTTGAATTGCATAGCTCCATGTGTGTGTATGTGAGCATATTCATGCCTGTGTGTGATGTCTGGAGACAGCTTGCATGTGCTGAGTGGAAAGATCACACAAGAGACCATGCAATTTAACATTATGAATATATACTTTCACCTTGATTGTGTTTCAGACAAGGGGTTTGGGCACCTCGTGTTTAGAATGGGTTTGTGTGGCATTAATTTTCTGCAGCTAATCCCCTTCAGTGTCTTATTTAGTGCACACCATTTGCCGTGCATTTGAAGCTGAAGGCCTCTCTTAGATAATAATGTACAGCACAGCCCCACATCATGCCTCCATGATGCTGGTTGTCCCCAGGTGTAGCTGAAATTCCCACAGTGCAATGACTGTCCAGAGCCAGCCTTCCCCAGCCCTTCCCCTCTTGCTTTTATGTACTCAGGGTAGATGACAATTATAAGATTAAAATATGCAACACAGGACACAATCAGAGAATGCAACACAGTGCTGAGCACCTCTGCTTTGCAAATCTTCTGGCTTGGTTCTCCATTCACAGCATCCCTGCACTTTCCATGTGGGAGCCACTAGCAAGACTGTGGCACTCCAGATCTGATTATAAATAAAGGCTTAAATTATGCTTGCATTCCATTTCAGTGGAAGTTGTGTTCATGGTAAAAGAAACTATAAATCCAAGAACAGCAGGTACAATCATATCCATATTTATACCTTTAAATTATCCTTCTGATGCTTAAACCAGTATTAAAAGTTTTCCTATTAGTTTCCAACCTTGATCTCACAGAATATTTTTTTTTTGCGCACCTTTTAGCAGCACACCAAGAAAGGCTAAGTGCATTTTTAGCTTTGCTCTTCGATCTATTCTACTGTTAGAGTGAAGCATTTCTATTTTCAAAGTGATAGTTTTAGCAAAATGGGTGGATTTTTTGCCAGTATTATTTAAACTTTATAGAATCACCTGTCTTAAATTTTAGCAGCTGTTTCCCTGCCTGAAATGTTTGTAATGATATATTCCTTGTACATTGCTAGTTTCATAGTAATTGAAGATGTGTTCCCTAGTACAGTTTCAAATGCAATGTCAGACAACAGTTGTTTTATATTAATCACCTTAGCTGAAATAATAGGAATACTTCATATTGTGAATGCCAACTGTTCTTTTAAAAGCCAAAGGCTAAATATCTTCTGTGCTTGTGTGTTCATTCCCGTGAAAGAAAAAGGAAAGTAGTGTGATGATTAGATACTTTGAGACACCTTACACAAATGCTACGGTTTTGCAGAACATAATGAGATATTATTTTGCAGGAATTTCACAAATTAAAAGGAAACATAAGTCACCCAGGTGTGTTCCATTACTCTGGCAATAAAACATAATGCCTGATGGCAGCTGAGGCAGAACTGCTCATTTACAGTAAAGCTTTAAAAAATTCCTTTGATTTTTAGCTGTGCTCCTCCTATTTATTTAAGAAAGGGGAAAAAGGTGGAATTTTAGTTTTCCAAAATTTTAGGTCCTTATTCTGAATCATCACGTTAATGACAACTGTGGGATTATATGCACTTCGGGGCAAAGCCACTTGAATTCAAAAAATTTAAGTCTGTGGATAGCACCACTGCATGGGATCCTTCAGAAACATGAAAAGCCAAGAGAGATGTCTTAGATTCAAAGAACAGAGATCTTCTTGCCTTGGACTTGGAAATGGAAAGCTAATAACTCTGAGGAAAATGATTACCATTAATTGCAGACTAATATTTCATCCAAGATAAGTACTTTTGGAACAAAAATGTCCAGAGCCTTTTGGAGTCTCTGAATTTCTTATGGCAGCTCTTTTATTCCCCAGCAGCTCATTGCCTTTATTAGAGATGTCATGGATGCTAGAGATTTGGCTTAATCTCAGTTTGAAGCTTTCTTCCTAATCAGAGGTTGAATAGGTATTGTGCTTCCTACCTTACTAAATGCTTGCTGAGATTATCCTCTGTCACTTGCTATGCTTATTATCGCTGTATCCCCAAAGAACCATCCTCTCTGATGCAGTGCTTTTGGAAGTGTTATTTCATCATTGAAAAGATGGATTCCAAATGAAAAGGTACTCGCTGCAGAAATAACATTTCATCTCAGGAAGATAAAAGGAACTGCCTGTGGCTAGGTCTGTATTGTGCTACTTTTCTTGCACTTCCCTATTGATTTTTGAGCTTCAGGCCTTCCCTTGACCTAAAATGGGGGATAATGTGAATTCAGAGAGACTGCAGCCATAGAAAGAATAGAGACAGTGTGAGATTGAGATAAAGACTGATTCTTGGGGTAGATGATGATGTCTAGAGAGAATCAGGGGCCAGAGAGAAAGGAGAAAGCAGGATGAAGAGCTAAACAGAAGGAAGGAACGTGAGGTCAAGCCTTGAAGGACTTGCTCAAGTTGTGGTCATACACGGTAAATCTGTGTCCTATCCCACTGAAGCAATGCCATGAATAATGTCTTCTTGGCAGTTTATGATAACAGCAACGTTTGGACTCAGTGGGTCTAGGATTCCAACAAAACTGGTTTGGCCTCTGTCCAGGCTATGAGAAAAATATCCTCTTGCAGTCAGACTTATCAGGCACACATTGGTCATAGGGCTAAAGACTGTTTGGACCTTGTAGCAGCTCTGAGTCAACACATATAGAGAGGGAACTTCTATTAAGGAAAGAAGGACATAGAAAGTCACAAGCTCACCAGCAGGATATAATCTGAAGAAAGTAACAATTACTGAGCTATTCTGCACCCCTTCATTCAGCTCTACCCTGGGCTGTGAATGCCCAAAACTTCTGCAGTGAGGCCACCTCCCTAATCAGTGTCGTGTGGTCTGTGAAGTGCCTCTGACCTTGGAGGTGGTGCTGGCTTCACTCCTTCTGGAGGGGACTGCCCCAGCCTGAGCTGCCAAATAGAACAGGGTAGGTCATTCCTTGTTGTACTGTGGACCTTTTCGTCCCTGTGGGAAAAAATAAAAATCTGCTACTGAGAAGTGATTTCTCTGCTATACTATAAACAGCAAAGAGCACTTGGGACCTACAGGCAGTACCTTGCTTTCCCAGAGACATGGCAGCTCTCCAGCCTACTGTTCCCTCACCATCCTCCAATTTACTCTCACATCTGGCAGTTAGGGTGGTGTAGTAGTGTCACTGGTGGGTTTCTAAGAATTGGATTGTGTCAAAAACATACTGAAAGGCATTTTCTGCAGAAAAAAATTGTTGACAATAAAGACGCTGATGCTTTTTGCCAGCTGGGTCTCCTGAGCTGCCTGGCTTCTCCTGCTCCTTGACATGCCCAGCTTCTGAGCCTGAAACATTCCTGATCTCTGAATTGATGGTTCCCCAGCTACTTGGCTCACAGCTCCATTGGCTTCAGAGCAGCTGGTGGCCTGGATGACAGAGATTTTGTAGAGATTTGCTTCCATTTCTCCCCAAACAGTTTTAGAAAATTCCTTTTGGCAAAAAATTGGCATTTTATAATGGCAAAGGATTTTCCACTATGCCATTGACATGCAAGATACTTCTTTCAGAATGGAGCATTTCTGACTAAAGGAATTCCATTGTAGTACACCAGGCATTGGAGATCTGTGTGCTGGGTCTCTCAGGACTGCTAGTCAGTATGTGACATTGTGGAGTTGGAGCAAGGATGCTCAATGTCTGTGTTTTGACAGGTCTACAGTTACAGTCAAAATATGTATTTTACAGAGAAATGACACCCCTTTACTCAATATATGTGTGACCTATCAGCTTACTCATTCCAGGTTAGCACAAAGTAGTTGTAACACAGACATGAAGGAGTCCATTGTACCAGGGCCTGTGTCAGCTCCAAAAAAATACATTCTGGGAAAAACTGGAGGCAGCATAAAGCCTTGAAGTCAGCCTGACATCCAGAAGCTGGTGTTTCTGGATCTCTCCTCTTGCTTCAAGGAATTGTTTCTAAAATGGTACAAATTAGAGACATCTCAGAGGTACCTAATTCATTATACAAACCTAGATCCCCTGAACTAGGGACCTGCAGTATTTTTTTCCCATTTGATGATCTAAATCAGCATTAAAATTATTCAATTCAGATTTCCTGAATTGAGAGACAAAGCCAGGTGTAAATTAAAGAATGGAATAATATAAAGCAACACATCCATCTTGGAAACACACATAGTTGTTCAAAAACATTGTTATCACTTTTGACAATATTTATTATGAAGCAGTTCTAGCCTGGGTTGGGTCCTGACTGGATTTAATGCTATAAAATATGAGATGAAGTGAACCCTTACACAAAGAGTTTGGAATAGAAGTTTAAAATGCTGCAACAGATAAAGAAGACAGGCAGGAGTATTAATGGGGGATCTTACTGATTTTGATCAGTAGTGCACAGAGATCTAATCTCACATAACTACTCAGCAGCTCAGAAATGAAAGAAAAAATGGAAGATTTGAAGGCCTAACTTGGAAGAATAGCAGAGGAAAGCTATGTTTACTAAGTGAGAAGGACAGTATTTGCGTCACAATCATTTATTCAGTATTTTACTTTCTTATTGTTCCACTTGTAGCCGTAAGCCTTATGCTCTGGTGATCACTCAAACCCTGTTCTGAACTCTTAAAACAGTTCCTGACATAGTTTTGGCTCATACCAATTTCTCTTTGACAATTCCTGAGCACAGGAGTCAACGCAGGCCAGTAACTAGTCCCAGGAGAAACCATGGAGGAGTCCATGCTCTTTTGGAAGCTGATCACGGACAGAGGCACTCGATGCAGTTGGTCCTGGGAGCAGTGAGTGGTCCTGGAAACATTAAATAGCTGTACCCTCTATAGTCACAACACAGCTCACACTGGCTCCAGTTACACTTGGAAATGGACCAGCGTTGTCTGTATTAAATCTCAGAATGTCAAGAAAAGGACTCCTGTTACAGCTCACTGCCTGTGAAATGTTGGTTTGAGGGATAGGCCTTGTATAACATTGACAGTCTATGGCTGAAAAGGGGATAGAATTCAATTCTCCAGTCTCTTCAGTATAAGTTCACACTTTCTATTTCTTTCCCTTATTAGCTCTTTCCTGTATTATCGACTGGTGAGCAGATGCAAATATCTCAGATGTAAGAGAAGACACAGGTGTTTTTCTATTCTCCATGGATCATTTAGTTGATGATTCTCACATCTAAAACATGTAAATAAGCTGGTGGGCAGAGACCTTCTTGTCTTCCCCTTTTCTAATTGTCACCAGTGAGATTTCACTTACTTCTGTGCCTTAATCAATTGACTATAGAGTCAATCCCTACTCGCTTGTTGTCTTACTTTTTTCCACTGTATGTTGGCTTGTTTCAACAGAGGCTTCAGAAAATTACTTGCAGAGCAACTCCCTTTTGAACTAGGGTGAGTTGCTCAGGGGTTAGAATATTTCCTGCAAGATAAGAGTTGTAAATTCAAAGTGCCTTTGAAGTGCTACAACCACTTCATAGGTGTTGCTTTTCCCAAAAGCATGGACACTCCCGTATTCACCAGATACTAGCTATGAGAAGAGTTTATCTACTGAGACACACACCAGTCAGGGCAGTAAGGCCAAGTTCATGTGTGATAAGTCCTTTAGACTCTTTAGGCACATAGTATTTTGCATCATAGAACCATACAAAAATGTAGATCAGAAAGGTATCACCTAGTCCAAAAGCCTTATCAAAATCTTTACTGCTCTCCCCTTATCCAGTCTTTCATCACACGTGGCAGTCAGGTTGAACAAACACAATTTTCCTTTGGTAATTCTGTGCAGATTGTCTCCAGTCATTTAGTACCCTTCATGCACCAGAGAATGGCTCCTACAAGCTGTTACTTATCATGTCCTATACTGCATCCACCTTCTGCAAAAAAGTGAAGCCTCAGAAAGAACAGCAATTTCTTTCCAGCCTCTGAGGCAGTGATTTTAATGTGAAAAAAAATTAACATGTAATTAAATTTGCACATGTGCAGTGAGGAGAATAACAATGGGGGAATTCTTTGCAATCTTGATGATTGTGTGCAATGTACAGTATAAAAGGGTTAACAAGCAAGACTTTGTGCTGTTTCTCATTAGGGTGGGTTCAGCATTTGGCTTTCAGGCTTTAAGGCTATCTCATATCATATGTATATTACCACATATGTAATTTGTTGGGTAGGACTGGTTATATTGTGGAGATGGCATAGAAATTCCTAACAATCTTTCCTGCCCATAGTAGTTTTCCAGAAGACAGAACATAATGCTGCCCATGCACGTTAAATCTTTGGATGAGCTAATATGAAATACTTCTGCTGTTCTAATTTCCTCTTGTGTGTATTTTTTCCTGGCTCAGACTCAGTGACCTAATTCTTTTCTTCATTCTGTTTGAGGTTTTTGATTTTTTCCAAGCTACTTACATTAGACTCTTCTCCATTGTGGAAATTTTGCTTTAATTTCTGTTCTGTATTAGCACACTGGAATAGATGCACAGACTGCCCTGTTACTCCTCTATCACCAGAGCTGAGGATGGATACTGGTAACGGTAGCATGGCATCTCCCAATAATGGTGATCATGACCTTCTACTGGGCACACTTAAGGGACTTCTTGCAAGCCCACAGGAAAGGCATGTAGAATTTCCACTGACAAAAACCCAGTTAAAAAGTACCACCTTGAAGAAAGTTAAACTTGCTCTCCTAGTCTATTGAACCAGTCAGTGTCTGTTTACTTGCCTTTGGAAGGTATGTAAAGACTTGCTCAAAACACTTTTTCACAAGATGCGTATGGTGCTACATTGAACTAAACAAAATACACAAATGAAAGGTTCCTTAGTTTTCATAATTGTGAAATCCTCAAACTAGTGCATGCACGTTTCCCATCCTAGACTGAGGCATGCTTAGGCCAGTTCAAAGGCATGTGGAGAGCAGACCCAGCAGTTTCTCTTCCTTGATTCTGGTTCAAATTCACTTTTTTTTTTCATTCCAGCACATATAAGAGGTTGACAAAAGGCTACTCTGGCTTATTTTTTTGTTTCATTCAGTTGCACTTCTAGACCTCTATTTATTTTTTTGTTTTATATTTCTCTGTAGTTACTACACTGTGGTTCCTTAGGGCTACCTTAATAAATATCTGCTCTCAGAATCAGACTTTCTCTTTTAAGGAGATTTTGTGCATTTGCAAAATAATCTCCATGGCACCACTCATGGGCTTAGTGCATTAACCATCATATAGACTGTTTTAAACAATCTTCCTGTCTTGACATGAATTGGTATGAGCAGTGTAATCACTGTTTGTCTGGAGGAGAGAGAGGATCATTCCAGTCAAGAAATGAAAACACCCAAAATTATGAACATGGGTTTGGAGCTTTAGCCTAAGAATTAAATGCATCTTTTCTGTATAAGCTATAAAGAAATTAAGTCTGCAACTTCATCTGCAAGTTATACATATCAAAAACTGTTTCCTTGATCTGTGTCTTTTCTGTGTAGCCAATACAACTCTTGAGATGCAGAAGGCTGTATACTTGGACCCTGTGACAGGCAGACTTCTCCAGCTTTTCCACATTCCTGCAGACAATAAAGAGCAAATAAGCTGCCTGTCACAAGTGTTTACTACCTTTCATTCTCAAGCCTTCTTATCAATCTAACTGATATTGCGTGGCTCTGCATTGGCTTCAGTCAATTTTCCTCACACTCCTTGTCACTACAATCTTAGGCTTAGGGTTTCCTTATGTGCTGGTGTGTATTTGTACACATTTTAAAGTAAGAGGAGCAGATACCCCCTGGTTTGTCATCAAGAGAGCACTGAGGAACTTCTGCACCACTTTTATTTTGGGAACTTTATAAGAAGAGGGTGGCACAGAAGTTCCTGTCTCCTAGATACTTTCTTCAGAAAACTGCACTATTCCTTTAACTGCTGGCATTACAAAATACTGGAGAAAAGGTATTTTTCATCAAAGAAAAAAATCTAGGAACACATGCAACTTTCTGGTTTTGCTTTGTTTCTGAATGGTGAAATGAGTTGGAACATGTATAAAAAGGCTTCTCACATTACTTGCAGAACAAAAAGCAACTAAGTTGCTGGCTTGTAAAAAGGAAAAAAAAAGCCTTTAGATGAAAGAGAGTTATATTTAAAAAAAAAAATTGTTTTTTTTTTTTTTTTTTTTTTTTTTTTTTTTTTTTGGTTGGGGGATTTTTTCCTTTTCAATTGAACTCTTGAAAAAGTGCAATTTCACTTCAAGACATTTTGGTCCATATCACAATGTTAATTTTATTAAGCAATCAGACCAGACAGGGCTTGAATTATTGTGCAATAATTTATGCTTAGGTGCACTCTCAGGCATGAGCCTGCAGGCTGAGTGTTATCAAGCCCCAGAGTGTTTCACATAAATTACGTTGTGGTAAAAAAAAAACACCATGAAACAAAACAAAACAGAAAGAAAAAACAAACCAAACCCAAACCAAACCCTCCAAACTAAGTGAAAGAACAAAGGTATACAGGCTGCAAGGCTCTGTGCTTTACAGAGACTATCTCCTGAAAACTCTGGCAGCCTCCATCCTGTCCCTGCTCCAGGGGTGGGTAGGCATGCTGCCACTCCCCAGTGCCAAGCCTTTCCTCTGGCCAGGAGCTGTGTTACCTAAGATGCAGGGAGCATGAGGCCTAAAAAGGTTAAGTCATGGACTTGAACTTTGTTGCAGGGTGAATGCTGGATATCTGAGCTCACTACACCTGTGGTTCAAAAAGCACATAGTGAAACAGGGAAGAGTTAGTAACAAACACAATTGGATGAGGGGATCCAGTTACTCAATAAATTCCCATAGAGGTTACCTGAATTTTTAACTAAAGTTTGGTTAGATTTGCATCTCACTGTTCGACTAAGTCCCATATCTAGGGAAGGCCACATAAACCTTCCTTGGAGAAAAAACTTTTCGTGGCAAGAATGTCACTCACAACATTGATTACTTTGTTTACCCACTCTGAAAAATATGCTCTGAAAACCACCCACAGCAAACAACCAAACAGAGAAACACAGAAAATATAAAAGCAACGATTCATAAAACAAATATTCCCCAGGAAACAAAGTTAAATCACCTCTTGGACAGAATTTTAATGGAAAAAGAAAAGGATAGCATATTTCTAAAGGTCAAGAGAAGTTTTAACACCTCTTCTGATTAATTTACTTTTTTCTGAAGGGACTAAGATATTATTACCTGGGGAACAGTAAGCAATGTAATAATAAAAAGATTGCCCTTGAAGGTAGAGCAGAAAGAAGAAGAAAAGGTTGGGAGTTGAATGCTGTGATGATTTTTGGAACTTCAGACAATGTTTGCCCTCACCTTGAGGAGTGAGTAAGCAACCAGAACATTTGTTCTGTGCACAAAATGTGCACAAAAAATGTTCCCTTAATGGCCATAGAAATCAGGCAGCAAAAGCAGCCACATGATAGCACTGAAATGAATGGAGAATAAGATGTCATTCAGCAGCACTGAATCTATCAGAATCTCATCTTACCAAGCAATCTTCCCAAACAACATTCAAGATTTTTGTCAAATACTGATTATCCTTTACTTTCTGATGCTGAAACAAAATAATCTAGAAACAAGGCAGGCACTCCCCAGACTGCCCCATTCACCAATATGTTTAGCTCATACAAAGTTAGTGTGAACAACCTGTAGCTTTTAACAAAGCCTAGACACTACAGAGGTTTTTCTGACACCACTAACTTAAAAGAAAGCTAGTCCGTAAGATGACCCTTTCAAGCACATTTTTTCATCTCATTACCAATATCTCTTAAAGCTTCAAAATTCACTTCAGGTCAGCATAAGAGTGTTGCTCAATGAATATGCTTCTTGAAATCTCCCATTTCTTCCTGGGCCATATGAGTTTCAAAGGGTGCCTTCCAGTCAGGACAAGATCCCTTCAGGTTTAAGCCACCAGTATCACAAGTCCAAGCTGGAAAGTGGAGAGAAAACTACAGGTGCAAAAAAGGGAGAAAGCAAGTGGGAGTCAGAGAGACAGAAAGTTATCATAAATCTGTCAATAAATTTGGAGAGTGAGTCCATTTACAAACTGGGACTGGGGACTCAGGCAGTAGCCAGTACTAACATATGAGCAGCACTCCATTTGGTAGATGGCAAGAAAAATTTCCAGGCATGTGTGTTTCTGGAATAATGAAATGCAAAGCAATAGATTAAAATAGGTCCTGTGAAGTGCCAGGAGGAGAAATACTAGCAGAAAGCACCAGAGGGATTGTGCTCAGCATCCTACACAACCCTCATCCTGTTGAGGTCTTGTCATATTCCGGCCAGAGTGCCACCCCACTTGATCCTGCCAACATGCACAGCTTGAAAAGGGTGCACCAGAACTGTGTTTACCCCCTGTCCTCATTGCTCAGGGCTGGAAGTCCAGTGTCCCTCTGACATTCTGTTCCCAGAGGGACTCCCATCATGGGTAGAGGGTTCTAGGGGAAATGGAAGGTTTACCTGTATAAATGTTCTGTGAGGAAAGCTCTGATGCAAACACTAGGCTGAGAGTAAATACTTTCCCCAGAAAAATGAGCCCTGTCCTATGAGCATGAGCAGAAGCTCCTAGATTTTTAACCCTCCATCTGACAGGAGTTTGCACTGCAGTGCTGGGAAAATGGCTTTTCTTACTTACTTTGATTTCCTCCTCCACAAAAAGGGGATGGGAATTCTCATCCCAAGGGGTTTTTTTTTCATTCCTCACAGGGATGAAATCAGCTTTTTTTTTGTATAATTATTGTTGCATTTGATTTCTTGGGCTTTGATTAGTTTGTTGGTTGGTTTTTTTGTTTGTTTGTGGGGGTTTTTTTTGTGTGTGTAGAAGGATAAGGGGAGAAGAACTTACTCTGCTACCTTAAACCTCACAAGATGTTTGAGTTCAACATGTAATAGATGACTACACTTCAGAGAAAATACAGCCCTCACTGCAAAACTGTATCCATGGCACATACATGCTGCTGCTGCTGCACAGGCAATGATGAAAAGCATGGGTTTTTTTTCTTTTATTTCCTTTTCTGATTGTTTTTCAGTCAGGCTCTCTCTATAGCTGTCTGTGCATTTCTGAAAATCCCTTTCCTGAAGTTCTTATTTGTCTATTTCCTATTTTATGTTCCTTTCCTCCTTTGTATGAATGCAATACATTTTGTTTGCTGAGCTGCTTGAACAGTGCACTGTCTGCTGTTGCATTAACTATATGGCAACTTCAATGTTTTTCATTATATCTTCAGTGACATGGCTAAGAATTTGGTCAATGCAGGACACAATTCAGAGCTGATGTCAGTCACTAGTAGCCATAAACCTCTTGATCTGTTTGTCATTGCTGTGAATTGCAGTCTGCAACTCACTGGGTTTTTTTGTTGGAAAATACAGCAACATAAAGAAGATGCAGGTGGTCCTCTGAAGTGTTCCCCACTTTTTCCTGTTACCTTCCTACAAACCCAAATGTGTGTCTTTACCAGTGCAATTTCAGTAATGACTTTGGCTCCTAAGGAGGAGTGTTCAGTATGGGGAATAGGGATCACTGTATTCCCTATAGGGAATAGGGAACTCCTGGCTCCACAGTGGCCTCTGGATCAAACACAGGGAACTCCTAAAAATACCCCCTTCTCACTTCTGGGATGTGCTTTGAGATCTGCAGCTGAAAACTGCCACCAAAGAGCTAGGTGCTACTGATTAATGTTTTTTACAAGTGGACATTTTGAAAGTGTCATTTCAATTACACCTGCCCTCCCCACAGGTTATATGAAGAGAAGGCAGAAAAGAGTGAGAACAGGAGCAAAACAAAGCTGCTGTAGCACAAAGGTTGATCTGGAAAAGAGCAAGAGCCTCTGTCTCTCAGTGAACATTCTGGGTTAGTCATGCCAAATCCATTCCTTGTGCAAACCTGTTGCCTAGAGATGTTGTTAGGTGCTGTGGCCACAGTATCTTTGCCAATTCTGAGGAGTAAACTCTCCATATAATTACATAATTTGATGCAATAGGATGGAGAAAAATAAAAAAGGAAATATTTTCTAGTGACCTATTTGTAACAATTCTAAGCTGCAGAAGATGTGGGGCCTAAAAACCTTAATCGTGCCTCTTTTAAATGTGTATTGTTTCACAGTGAACTGTAATCGCCATCTCCTTGATTGATAAGACTAGAATGCCTAGGAAAGAGGGGAATGGATGGGCCAATCAGAGCTAAAGACCCAAGAAAAGGTCAAAATTGTGGAGCACTTCACTATATTTCTTGAAAGATGTTTGGTATTAAATGTCATATGCAATCTTTGTCATGAAAATGAAGTAACAAGCCACTAGTGTGACCCTCTCATTTGAATGACAGTCTTGTCACTTTTTCTAGTGCTCTTTTGCGAGGATTTAAATTGAGGGAGAATGCTGTCTATGTTATAGGATATTTAAATACTAGAATATATTTAGGAAACAGAGGGAAAGTCAGAAAATGAGGGAAACAAAAAATCTCTTGTTAGATACTTGTTTTTCAAATGTGGCTTCCTGAAATATATTTTGTGCTATGACAAACCAAATACTAAGAGTTCAATACATACTGATTGCATTATTGTTTTATTAAAATGCTTTCCACTTTGCCTTTTGACTACCCCTAGTCCACCTAGCAGTAGCAACAGGTTTGGTGGTGCTTGTCTCAGTATGTACAGGCATTTCTGTTTAGTTAGTGAGACAAAGAAAATATATACTGAAAGGAAAGAAATTTGACAGCCTTTTCTAGTAACATTACTTCCCAGTTGAGATACAGAGCATTTTACAATGCTCAGCATTATCTTTTAACATGTATTTCTATATCATAATAGTACTGCCTCAGAGTCTTTCAATTGATAAATCTTAGAGTTTGTATAGAAGATTCAGCTGGGTCATCAATTCTATGCCCCATATCTCTCTGCTCTGGCAGTCCTTTACACTGCCGTGTCCCCTTTGATCTTTGTCAGCTGCATCCTCTGCTTTTAAAATTTCCCAGTATAAAAAGCTTTCTGGTCATCAAAGGGCGTGCCTGGAGAAGTATATTAGGAGACCACAACTCTGTTGTCATCCTTTCCTTATAAACATTCTGTTATATTTTCAGTGGATGCACTTACTGGAAAGGCCTCTATGGAAAATAATATGGAAATCTGCTGGAAAGTCAGGCTTGACAAAGCTCCAATTAAACTTGCTTTATTTATGCACATAAGATAACCAATAAGCACAGGGTGGGTGCAGGTGGAGGCTCATGCCCTGTATAAATGACTCAATTTGAGTTATATACCAAAGCACCATGTTTCTACCTCATCTTTCCCACAAACAATTCATTTCTATCTAGGAGGAATAAGCAAACATATAGTTTTGCAAGTTTGCCTCATGATGTTATTGCTAGCTCTGCATCCTTGGAGTGTGGTTAGTGTTGGTCATAGTTTAATTTATATAAAAGTGGAAAAATCTTTTTCAGTTGAGCAGAATCACAGCAAAGTGTCATGACTACAAAAACAACTTTTGTCTGGCTGTACTGCAGCACTGGCTTGGTGCCATTAGAGATACAAGGCCACAGTGACTGCGTCCAGCCTACAGAGCAAGAATATATAAGGACACTCCCTGCAGTCCTGTCCCTGATGATGTAGACCAGAAGTTGGTTGTACACCTTGAAGTTCCTCTTCTTGCCCTTTGCTTCTCCTGGAAGTGCAGGTATGGAAGGATGGGATTTCACATCTTGACACATCTCAGTATGGAGTAATGGAGCGACTGGAATACCCATCAGAGCTGAGAGCTGTGACCTGGGAAGTTCTCCAAGCTCCTTCTCTAAGGATGTACTATAGACATCCACTGAGATTGGTGTGGCAAACACTCTGGGCTGAGATTACAGATTGTTCATTCCCTTTTCCTCCAGACCATTCGTTTTACCTGTGCTTGGCAAAATAGCAGAGGTCAAACTCGACAACTTACATGCAAAATATAAAGGCCAGGCACCGACAAGAGCAGAAAGACAAGGTTAGCTCTATCAAGAGAAGCTATAGATGCTACCTTGTAGGAAAGAAAATGACAAATTAAAGACTTAAATTATGAATAATGAAAAGGTACTCGTTCCACATGCTGCATATTTATATACTGGAAGTGACTGAATGAAAAAGAGTGAACTTCAGGTAATGTGCTTCACCGCCTACCCAATAGAGTGAACTTCAGGTAATGTGCTTCACCTCCTACCCAATTTCACTCCATTGGTCTTTACTTTTTTCACCCTTTTCCTGTGAGAAGAACCCCTGTGCCTTCATCTCCTTCCCTGGCCTTCCTGAAGTTCTTAAATAATACATGGCTTTACCATCCCCATCTGTGAGACTGCCTGCACTGCATCTCACTTTACTTCTTTCTTTCTCATTGTCTCATGTTTAACGGAAAGACTGATTAGCAGTCTAGGAATCTATCTTTTGTCTGTGTAGATAAAAGCATTATCTCAAATAGCTCAGCACTGGTACAAGTTTGCTGGATGCACAGATGTCAGACTAGACAATGTGCTGGACTCGTGTTTCCACAACAATGACCTTGGAGCTACAACTCAAGAGGATGAAATAAATCACATTTTCACCCTTTACTGGTCTTTTTTCACCTAGACTGTTTGCCTTGTGCACACTGTAAAGAGTTGCAGTATCTCAGTTGATTCTTCCCCTCCAACAAGCGCAACCAATAACATCTTTCGCATATAAAAATTCCCTGAAAGTAATGAGAAAGGGAATAAGGGATGCTATCAAAATGAAATATGCCACATTTAAAAATGCTTCTACTGTAGGTTTTTTCTCTATCTACTTTAAAATAAATTACATTATTTCTTTCAGTTGTTGCTGTGAAGCTGATCAGGCTGAGATCTCTGTTCACATATTTAGCGCTTATTTATCAGCTTAGTCTTATACAAGACTGTGTCAGTTTCTTGGGCCTATTGACTCCCATTTATTGTCTTTATTCTTTCAAACTCATGTTGCCAGAATAAGCTTGAAAACAGTCTTATTGAACAGAATTTTTCCCCCTTGTACAGCCCAGAGGAAATCAGTTCTGCTTTCTGCACACTTTCTCCATTCCCTCCTTCATCTCCACCAGCAGTCATGGAGACCTGCTGACTTCAGAATGAAAGGGAATCTTTTCCCAGTCAGTCTCCCAGTGGTTCATCAGAGAAGACCACAACCAATGCCACTTGAGCATTCTTACGTAGAAAATTGCAGAACAATTGCCAGAGCCTCCATTTTCAGGATGCAAAGGGACAAAGAAGGAAGCTCTCCAAAGGCCTCCTGACTCTGCTCAGATTGAGGCCATCCATTTGCTCCCCTTTCAAGCAACTGCAGAGGAAGGCACTGAACTGTAAGTGGCAGTTGTTTCATTGGAGTGCAGAAGTTTCAGATTCCATCCATGACTTTCTTATTGCTAAACATTCTTTATGACAGCAAAAGTATTTGTTTAATGGGAACCAGATTTGGGTCATAAACCTTAAGCCTATCAAGCTTTATGTTAGCTAATGTTTACCTTATTGTGTTTGGCTGGGGTTTTTTCACTCTCTCTCTCGGGTAAAAAAAAGACGTTGCTTTAAAGGGAATGCAGAGAACCAAATAAAGCAAAGGAAATCAGGAAATACTACAAACTGCATGTGACTTGCAGCTGCAGGGTTCCTCACAATAAAGAACCCTGCCTCAACAGAGTGGCTTGTGTGCTTTAACAAATCTCAGCTGTTTGTTTGGGGTGTAATGAACAAACTAGAGCCAGAGTGACAACTGCTTCAAGTAATTATGAAGACAGCTTGCATACTATGGCCCCACTTGTTTCAGATTCTAAATGATGACAGTGGGGCTGTTGTTGCTGCCGGCTTGATTTCTGAGCATTTTTCTTTCCATATTTCAAAGGTCAGTGTGTGGTGGTGATAGCAGCCAAAGAAAGCCTGTGCGAATGGTGTGTGTGCCTGTGCCTTTATGAGAGAGAAAAGAAAAAAGAAAGAAAAGCATTTTTCAGCATTACTAGTAACTGCTGTATTCATAGTAAACACTTAATGAAGTGTTTATAATATGTTGAAACTCTGGAGCCCAGATAAGTTTGGAGTTTCTTTGCTGCAGGTGTCATTTATACACGTAATGAGGGAGACTCTGCCCTGAGGAGTTTACAGTGCTAATGGCAGAGGTGGCAGAACAGTGATCCCAGGGAAACTCAGTGTTGTCCTACTACAGAGAGCCACAGAAACATGATATCACTTATCCAGGCACACTGAGGGTTTTACGTCTAGGTAAAATCTGAATTGATTTGAAACCCTCTGAATCTCAGACCATTACTTAGGCTTCACTTTTTTATTCCTTGAATACCTATAATTTATGTAGTATAATGCTGTTGATTTATGTTTATAGAGAGGCTGAGGATTTTGTGGTATAGAACAATCATCTAAAGAAAGAAGCCCTTGTACTGAAGAGATTATCACATATGTGGAACAATGCCTGGTAGAACTTCTCCAGGATTCTTGAAGAAATTTTACTGAAGTGTTAGACTAATTCTTCTAGAAAGTGATCTAATTTTTTTATTTTGTATGCTTTCTTTTCTTTAATGAATTTAGCTACTAAATATCTCACTAGATAAATTGAAATAGCATAGGAATGGAGGTGAAGGAATAGTGACAGAGTTGAAAGGAAGAGTTCCATATTAAGACAGGGACAGAGGAAGCCACCTTGGTCACAGAATCAGAGTCTCATTTCAAGCACACCTTGATCATGCCAGGATTTGTGGGAGAAAGGTCTGAAGGGTGTTAGAAAGGAATGAGCAAGTTAAGGGTCTTGACACAGGAATGTCAGGAGATAATATGAATTCTGTGCAGATTTAACAGTAAGACATTTGGATGTGATGCAACAGGAGTGAAGCCATTGTGCTGATTCCCAAGGAAAAGATTGTGGATTTCTGTGAGCCACCTGGGTAGACTGGAAAAAGAAGCCAAGCAGGATCAAGGCATCTTCTTAGCTGCACTAACAAGGAAGGCATGTCAGGAGGTATGAGGTTGCTAATGGAATAGGAAAAAGGTTATGAAAATGTGAAAAATAGTGTGACAAAAGTAGAGAGGCATTTTTTAGATTATGTGGATGTAAAAGTGACAGTAGTTACTCTGGCTGTTGGCAAAGAGTTCAGCTGACAGCCCAATGGTTGGCAGACTTGAATACAGGGAAGCCTATGGATTATCTTCTCAGACACTGAGATCACAGTGACAGGGGGAAGAAGGAAAATAAATAGCACATCGTGTCCTTACCATCAAGCCTATGATCCTTTGCAAGAAATGCTTTTCCCCACATTACAGGAAATTAAATTTTCTTCAACCAAATCCATAAGTAAACACAAAACAATTGATGAAGGACAATAGGCTGCAGTCAAAGATAGACAAATGCTCCTTCAGTGAACTCTGAAGTGTTTATTAATCATATGTAAATAGCCTTACTTCTAATACAATCCAGGTTTGGCATTTGCCTAATCTTGTTTTTTCCCTGGTTTTGAAAAGATAGCCAATTCACTTACTATTAAGCCTACTCCCAGGCAATCCTTTGATTCAGAAATATTCTTAAGCATATATCTCATTGTAAATGTCTACTTTTCTCCAATATGCACTATCAACGAGGTTTCCATATATGCTGTGTCTTTACTCATTTAAATTTTGATTCATCACCTGTTTAAATTATGCTTGCATGTGTTCATGGGAAGAAACTGGTACATTTTGAGATGTTTCCTTGTCTTGATGCACCTGTTCTTCTGTGAACAATTGTCTCTCCCATAACAGATTTGAACAGTTCACCTGTAATGCATCCTTGCATAAAAAGCCCACATTAGGCTACACGTGCCTGAGGAACAGAGCATCAAGTAGATGATAAAAGAAACAGAAGTGCTGAATTATCTGACATTATGTAGTCCTAGTGTATAAAAACTGCAGTCTGAAAAGCTGAGACAATATCCTACTGACTTTGATTATTCTCTATGTAGGATAATTTGTCATTTCTACTTGAGGCATGTGAGTGGTAAACTATGTAAAAATAAAATTTGAATCCCTTTATGATAGTGCTTTTCTGGGTTTCATTCACAGTAATAGTTTAGTCTTCTTCAAGTGTCACTTGGAAGATTTCCCAGCCTGTCTTTTTGTAGGGGGACTCTATTGAATTCAGCAGAGAGTGGCATGTGCCACTGAAGTAAGTAGCCAAGTGGTCTCTGAATTTCTTTTAGTGCTGTACTCATTCAGTTTCTGCTTTTTTTCCTGATAATCTTAGTTTTACAGCACACGCTCACCCAAAGGCAGTTCAATCTCAGCTGTTCCACTGCTACAGATATGAGGGAGGCAGGGAGCTATTGCTGTAGCTGTCTCTCATGGCTGTTATTTATAGTTTTTTTCCCCATTTTGAAGTCCTCAGAAATTTTTGATTCTCAGCAAACAAGCTGATGCAGTGTCCTAGCTCCCCTCCTCTATTGTAAGTTGTGTGTAGAAACTGAAGTGTTAATCTTAAATACAGATATGCATTTAAGTCCCAGTAAATCCCCAAAGAGCATAAATGAAACCTTGAAAAGTAATCTGCCTTTTTCTGTTGCTATTAATGAGCAATTAGGCTTGTTCTAAGTAACATTTCTACAGGTTATAGCTATAAATGGCAATAAAAATGCAACATTACAAAGCAAGTACATAAGTGCTGATTAGTGCATTTCAGAACAGATTGAGAAGGAGGCTTAGCAACACCTCAGTAGAACATAGTAGAAATTAATACTTGGCTTAAGTTTTTTCTTGTTTTATAGAGCTGAGCTGTTTACTTTGAAGCTTGGTTGTTTGCTCTTTCCTTCAAGGGCAGACACCATAATAAAAGGGGATAATCGGTTGTCAAGGCCACCAGTGGGTAAATGATTGAGAGGAGTCTGAAATACGTGTTTTGACTTGCACATTTACTGAGGTGAGCAGTGTTAAGCTGAACTCTTGCACCATATCTATGACTCTATAGCTGACAGTTTCGAAAGACATTACCATTTGGAATCAGAGTTGATCAGCTGTGTTGATTAATGTGTTTGATTCAGTGGCAAATAATGAAAAAGAAAGGTTTAAATTCAGATAACTGATGTGATTCAGGTCCAAGTAAACAATTGAATGTAACAGGTCATGGATTACAGGGATGTCTTATATATAGGCTAGTGATAAAATTGTTATTGGTTGTTTTTTTCTCTCTGAAAAGTGGAGGAAAATATCCTTCCCCATGGATTTACCTCATCTAGGATGCTGTGGGCCAGGACAGGGAAAATCATACACTTTGCTTTGACCATGTTAGACTTCTGCATGATAGACATCTTCCAGGCTATTTGTGACCAAATTGATACGCCAGTGCAGAGCAGCTTGTAGGGAGGGTCTTATCTCAGAAGCATATTGAGTATGCTGGGAGATTACCATTTTTCCCCTTAGGTAGTCTCTATCTTCATTATTCTTTGACAAGATATTAGGCTTTGATGCCAAGAAGCACAATGAAAAAGAATGTTTTCCCCTCGTCCATTACCTTCCTCTTTGTTGAACCTGAGAATGCATCTATTTATTTCTATGAGAGGTTAACTCAAGAGTGGCAAGCTACTTTTTAATTTTCATTTACTTTCACATATCCAATTTCTGCCTTATGATGGAATGGATGGAATTATTTAGTACTTTTTAAGACCAGGTTTTTTTTAAAAAAAAGGTTGGATAGGCAATTACAGCATGACAATTACATTTTAAAAAGCCTTGCTATAGCTGACATTCTTGCAGTATGTTAAGATTTTTATCATAATATCATCCATTCTCCCTATTATCTGCTACATTTCTCTTCAAATATCAGCAACAGACAAAGGCAAGGCAAAGAAAGAAAAGCCCAACCCAAACCAAAGAAGCACAAACCTGCAGATTAAGCAGAAAATACTGACATACTAAGTTAATAAGGGATTCCCCTAAAGGTCTTCTGAGATCCCAGTTTTGAAGCACTTAGGGTCTTTAGTCATCAGCAGTGTCAGACATATCTTCAATTCAAGGTTCTTCATGTATTCTGTACTCCACAGGCCTTACACTTACAAAGAGAGGAGAGAGAGGAATCTTCATTAACCAAAATCTTTCTCATTTTCACATCTGCTCTGCAGAGGGATACCACACTGCACATAGACTCTCAAAATGTAGATTTTTCTGGGAAGACTTATCCTTTACTCCTGCAAATTAAATCCAATATATTGGTGGAACAGTACAGCGTTAAGTTTTACTGTGTCAGAAGGACTGTGAAAAGCTAGAGGAGTCAGGAAATCCTTCATCTGAAAATTATTTTGAAATTCCTGACATCTGGTGCAATCTGACAAAAGCAATATATTTACCCAGAAACACTTTCAAATCTTTGTATTAAATCTCATGTGACTTATTTTTCACTGGCATTGTATCTCAAGATGGCCCAAGGACAAGTAATTCTTTTCCATTGCAGGTATGGTAGCAGTATTCTGAGGGGAGCAATACTGTGAAAAGGGAAGTCACACTCTTCCTTGTGGTGTTTAATATTTTAATAATATTGCTAAAAACATCAACTAAATTTCAGATCAAAATGAGAACTTCATAGAATACTAAGGCTGTCCTAGGATGAGTGAGGAGGCCGTAGGATAAAATGTGGTCTTTTTTATGATCCAGGAGAAAACAATGTCTTATTGTAGGCTGTGCTGCCAAGAGAATGGAGAAGATATTTTGCTAAAACCAATGTCTGCACAAAGGAAAATGGCAGCATGAACATGATTATGCAGGTTTGGGATGAAAAATAGCTGGGCAAAACTGAAGTGATGCTGGCCAGTAAAAATGTTGGTTGAACATCATCTCAGTTGGACGAACATCAGTCTATCTATCATTGAAGGCATATACCTGTTTGTCACATGTGGCAAAATCTTGGGAAGATGAGGGAGTTGTGTTTATCTACTGATGAAATTGGGACAAATAGCTAGAGTTGTTTTCTAAATAGCGAGATAAAGTGAACAGAAGTCTGGAAACATTCATCGAGGCATCACAGTATCCATCAATGAATATAACCTTCACTAAAGGAATCACCAAAGCTGAGCAAAAAATGCTAGGCAGCAAGCTGATGCCATGGATCCAATGGCATGGCCCAATGTGAACATAACAGGTCTTTAGAGAATTCTTCTAGCTACTCAAATAGGCTGTTGATGCTAGTTTACAGCTCTTGTCCTACCTTACAAAGCAATTAACAAATTGCATCTTACCTACATAAAAGACTAAATTTCTGTGACAGCTGAGGAGACTGCAAATTCCAATATAAAGACTTAGGGAAGGGAAAGACAGGCTCGCTATAGAATGACCTGGCTTTAAACATCATGCAAATCTAAATGCTGATCACATTTTATCATGCATTTTAAATCATTTATGTCCTATGTGATGGTCATAATCTCAGATTTATTCCTAAAATTATATTTTTCACATAATACTTAGTCCAAGCAGAATTTTAGCTTCAAAGATGGCAAAGTGGCAGTGGGGAAAGACAGGCTCGCTATAGAATGACCTGGCTTTAAACATCATGCAAATCTAAATGCTGATCACATTTTATCATGCATTTTAAATCATTTATGTCCTATGTGATGGTCATAATCTCAGATTTATTCCTAAAATTATATTTTTCACATAATACTTAGTCCAAGCAGAATTTTAGCTTCAAAGATGGCAAAGTGGCAGTGCCCACCAGAGTTTAATGTTGCTTTTGATTTGTATGTGGAAAATCTTCATATCTTAACACTGACACTTATCACCATGCTTAGAAAAGTAAGATGTAATAAGGTGTAAATCCACTTGAAATTAGAGGTAAATTGTGGGTAGAATGGAGAAATATAGGTAGACAAATGATCTTTGTACCAGGATACATGCATTGATTTCAGATACCAGCTCACAGTTTTATGAACTCTGGTTAGAGGGCTATGAATGGATTTTATTTCATGTGAGAATGACCACACAGTGGTTTAATTTATACCTTATTTAATTATAAAACCAATGTGGCTCAGTGCTAACATCCAGTTTAGAGAGAATATCCCTATATAGTGGGTCAGCTGCTCTAGGTAAAATGAGTGTGACACATAGGATCCATGCTATATAACAACTGTGGGGATTTTGAGGACTAAGGGGAATTAAGTTCTAAAACATATCAAAAATTGAGTTTAATTGAATATGTGAGTCAGAAGAAATCCCGTTATTTTATCTAGGTAAATACAAGGGCTGACAAAGGATGGCATTACTGCAAAAGTCTGATAAGCCCATGGATGTTTATAAATTTGGTAGAGCAAACTTCCCCACAATATGTGTTAATTTATGAATTTTATTAATTTATTTACTTATTTAAAAGAATGATATTTATTTTATCTGTTCTTGAGGAAAGACTGCTTCTTAATGCTTGGCCCTAGTTAGTTGCCCTTCCTTCCTGCTCTCTGTCCTAGCTGTCCTTGCAACTTTTGAAGACAGCACACCATAGAAACAAAGGGCTGGAGAGACTCCTGCCACCAAGGCAATGCAGGATTGGCTTGAGGCTTGTACTCTGTAGAAAGAAAAATAGCTTTGAAAACCAGTGGCCATTGTGTATGAGCCTAGGGGCTCGGGTCACTGTCACCTTGGGGATCTCTGCACCACACTGTCTTCCCTGGTGTTGATAGCCACAATGTTTAACCCTTGTCTTCCCTGACCAGTAAATGTGAAAAGGACATTTATGAGCTGCACACCTGTCAAATCCTTTCAGGCTGTCAAGGTCAGAAAAGTCTAGCTGGATCAGTTCTCTCATCATCCGCATTTGACAATAATTTATTACTTAAATTAATGTGTCTTTTCAAATGCTATGTTGTTGAATGAAATAATTGGTAGAGGTGAAGTTAGAGATGCTTTAAAAAATTACAGTTAGTTTCATGTGCACTGAAGGAAAATTTGGACACTGGTGCTCTACCGATATTCAATGAAGTTAATTATATCTTTAATCTCTTATATTAAAACCTAGCAATGAACTAAGAAAAGATGACACCAATCTGCAAGAACTTGATGGGGACAAAGCAAGGGCTACAAAATCCAGAAATATTATGCATAATCAAGAAAATTGCTAATGACCACTTTAATCAATTAAATTAGAGATGGAAAGGCTGCTAGGTCAAGTATTCCATCTAAGGCCTCTGACAGACTATTTCCTTATCACTGAGAGAACGGTTTTCAATTTCATGCCTGATTTTGGCTCATCCTTCATTTCTAACTAACCAACAAAATGTAATGCATTTCATAGATCTGATCATATTTTTCCAGATAGCTGAAGGCAAAATGAAGAAAGCATTTGCATGAATGCAGGGTTAAAAATATGAGGGCCTTCCATTAGAAAATACTTCCATAGCTCACCCTAATCTGTTGTGGCTTTGCCTGGAACAACTTTGCATTTATTCTCTGCCTTAGTCCTTAGCAGCATTCTGCATCTTTGGCAGACTACAAGAATTTGGGATGTAGGGTTGTGGACAACTGTGGTTCTCATTGAAACGGGCTTGGACTCCGTTATGATTCAGGCATAAGCTCCCCAAAACATCACCATAAACCTTCAGAAAAATAACTAACATCACTGAGGTTTGGGCACACATTTCAGCAAGCCTGAACTGGAGCAGCTGCCCTGTATGACTTTTTTTCAGGGCCCTGGTATATCCAGCTGACCCATGTTTCCAGAATCAGTAACAAGCCAGAAGAAGGAGGGGAAGTGTTTAACTGCTTCTGGCTCTGCTGATAAATGACCTTGGCAGCGATGGGTTTTGGGTGGCAGTGAAGGCTAGCACTCCAGTGTATGTTTCTGCACCCAGGTAAACTGAAGTTCATCACGTCAAATCTAAGCACGCCCACTGCCTTGTTAAAGTGACAGGTCCATATTCCTCTCTAAATGAGTTCTGGAGCCAGTTTTTTCCCAAGAACGTAAGTGGTAGAGAGGACGTGCCTGTCTGCTCATCACAAAAATCAGACATAGAGCTGTATTGGCTGAGGGAGCTGGGGTTGTTTAGCCTGTAGAAAAGAAATTTGAGGGGAGCTCCACAGCTACCTGAAAGGAGATTGTAGCCAGGTAGGACTTGGTCTCTTCTCCCAAATGACAAGTGACAGGGCAAGAGGAAATGGCCTCATGTTGTGCTGGAGAGATTTAGATTATAAATTGTGAAAAATATTTTCACTGAAAGAGTTTTCAAGCAGTGGAGCAGGGTGCCCAGTGAAGTGGTCACCATCCCTGGAAGTCCTCAAAAAAGGTGTAGATGTGACACCTAGGGACATGGTTTAGTGGTAAACATGGTGGTGCTGGGGTAGCAGTTGGACTCGATGATCTTGGAGATCTTTTCCAACCTAAATGATTTTATGATTCTATGTAAAAACTGAAAGATGCAACAAATGCTTGAGTCCTCCTCTCTGTTCCCACCTAGGTCTTAAACAATAGGATTGATGTAGCATAGGGTAGGTATAAGAAAACTGAGTAGTAGGAATAGGATTTAACTGTCTCATGCTGTGGGTGTAAAGAAATTAAATAAAGTTTTAAGTACATACTCCAAACATTGCACTTACATAGCAAGATGCTCTTTGAATTTTGAAAAACAAGAATGTTTCCTCATGGATACCACACATACCACCCTCAGAAAACAGATTTATACCTAGGCTAGATGAGTCTGCAGATCAGGAAGCTGAAGCATGTACAAAGCATAGATGTGAGGGAGAAGGGAAAATTTCAGGGGGAAAATGGTGAATAATTTTATTCATGGGGTAAACAAGGTTTTACACATAAACACAGAAAAAGAGACACTCAATAGTAGTATTGTTTGGGTGCTTTTCCTGTTTAAAATGACTAATCTCCCTAGAGCCATAGGTCAAAATCTAGGCAGGATTAGCTTTGCCCTTCATCCTCAGTTTTCATCTCCATGGGAATAGATTCGTGTTCAGCAGCACACACTACAGCAGGAAACGGTCTCAGTGTGTGCCATTCGTCTGGACAAGAGCATTTCCTTGCTCAGTACACTTCTATGCTCAGTATAGGGTTTCTTTTTTTTCATGTTCAGCAAAGTCTTCTGTGTTATTATAAACAGATTATGAAGTTGCAGAATTGTATAATTTATGCAATTTAATTTGTGCTTTTTGAATCTCCTTGCAGGAGAACAGCTATCCATAAATACGTATATATGTAAACCCAGACTTCTTCAGCTTTTGTTCTTTCTGCCCTGGATGGAGTCTGTAAGTATAAAAAAATTAGAAGAAGCAACAAATTAGATCAAATAAATTAAGACAACTTTGTCCTATATTTTTTACAGAATACTCATCACACCTGCTTCATCTGACACACTTGCTAAGGTCATTTTTTCACTTGAATAAATGTAAAATTAGATGAGTAAATCAAAGGTACATATGTTATTTAGATTCGTTACCACTTAAATCTCTCAGCTTTCCAGACATATGTATAAACTAGACACAGATTAAGCAGGTCTGAGTTGACATCAAAATCCTATTTTTGTATTAAATATTGCAATACAAACAAGTATATTGTAAATGTGACTAAGACTGCATTCAACCTCAGGGTAATAATGACGCAACCTCAGCACTATTCTGTATGAGTCTATGAATTGGTTCAAGGCTTATTAACAGATGACAATAGAAAACAAAAAAACATCAAATGAACTTTCTTTTCATTGTCTCCTTTGGTAGATGTGGAAGAATTTTATATCTTTGCATATTCCAAACACTAATCACCCAAATAACTAGCTTTTTTTTTTCTAGTTTTGGATTACAAATTAAAAAATTTCATTTTTTGAAAAAGGAGTGCAGTTCAGCCTTGGAAAGTTATCTCTTCCTAATAATAAACCATTGAAGTCATCATGAAGCATTGCAATAGGGTTTCTTTTTCTCATTATTTGTAGGCTGGAAGTTGGAGCCTAGGAGAGTCATCAATTGCACTAAAAGCTCTAAAATCCAGAAACAGGTGACAAAGTCACTTAGGTGTTTTCTTAAAATACATCTTTATACATATTTAAGGCCTTATTGTTTAGTCATTATTATGTGTGTCTGTAGGGAATACCAATACCTTTGCTCCTCTGTGCTCAGAGCAATCTGCTGGCAGCAGCATACACTGACCCAGGGCAACTGCTGTGAGCTGGTGTGCATGTACTTCCTCCTTCATAAATGTTGCCTTTGTTTCCTTATTAGTTGTCACAATGGCTTTCACAGGTGACACTGATTCCTTGGCCTTTATGCTCATCAGTTGTGAGCTGTGCCTTACTGTGGCGTTCATCTATTAACTCTTCTGCTGGGGTAAACGTGTTCAGCTCTGCTGGCATCTCTTTATGTCAGTGTGTCATTTGATCTGCTACTGGACCCATCTTATTCTGCATCTTTGAGCTCCCATTTGCAATTTTCATTAATTAAAAAAAATATTATATTTGTTTAATCATGTCAAAGTGGTGGGATATAGAGATGCAGCAGTCATTTGTATTTTTTGAGTGTTTATTTCCTATAGCAAGAAATGCTTTGCCATTATTCGTTTAGGTTTCCTGACTAGACATCTGTACCCAAATCCTAGTCAAGACAAGAGACTATCAGTTTGGCCTCATCTCTGGCTCTTTGTTGAGCATCAGAAACTCTTGTCACAGCACTGGCACATCTGGGAGTCTCTGCCCTGGCCTGCCGTAATAGGAGTGAAACAGACCCTGACTGAGGCAAGGAAAGCTTACAACCCGTCTGCTGATGCTTTGCCCAGCTTTCACTAATGCCATTAGTTTCACACTTACATGAACTCTAAAATGCAAATATACAGATCCATTATCCCACATAGCCCTGTGTTATTGCAAGGTGACATTGAGCTACTGATCTGTGTTTTAAAACTGAAGGGTGGTCAGTGGCCATACTTTGCCCTGTAGCTTTTGCATGACTCTGAAATTGCAGCTCTAAAAGAGAAATGTATCAGCTAAAATGATGAGCACATTCATAGACTAACTCCCTATAAAAGTTTTTATGCCTGCAGGAATGTAAATGTACACTTGATTTAAAGAATTTCGTTTCGTGCTGAAAACTAACAAATTTAGTCTTGGTTTCTAAAACCCACTATTTTATTTTGTGCTGCTCCTAATTTATAATTATGTGCAATGCAATGCTAAAATACTTTTGACTCTTTCCTGCAGTCCATAAGGAAACAGGATTTCAACATTGTACTGCAAGCATTTCAGCTTCTTTCCCCCGAGACTGAAGTATCATAGCAATTGAAGTTGTCAATTACTTTTAAAGCAAACTGTTTATAGACCATTATTCCCAAGGCTATATTTGCTTGATTTCTTTGCAAGTAAGACAATGGAAACAGCTCAGCTATTCAAAAATCTGCCACTAACCCTTTTAATGAGCTCTTCCCATCAAAAAAACCTCTTATACTCTTCTGTTTTGGTCCCCTTGCTTCTCAGGTATTTTCCTGTGCACTGGAGGGTTTGTGAATAACTACCTCATCATTCACTTATGGACATGAGTGTCACAGAATATATAGTGAACCACATGTCTGAAAATTAGAATCAAACATTTTTCTTTGATTTGTTTTGTATTTTGAAGGGTTCCATAATGTGACCATCATGTTAAATAAAGAAATGCCTTCTCTTTTGTGCTTTATACTTCAGATTAAATAAGGACTTTTGATGACTGATAAACACTGGGTTTCACAAAAGTCATTGGACTTGGTGGAGCTATTTTGAGGAAACATCCTGCCTTGTAAAGGAAAGAGATGAAAATCAGCTAAATTAAAAGTCTCTCAGTTGTAATATCCATGCAAAGACATAATACTGTAATACTCTTTTTCATCATAGTTCAGCAAGGTGTTTTCAAACACATGAACAGATACATAGCATAAGAAAAGGATAGTATAATGGTGGTTTCCACAATGTTTCAGAGGAGTCATTCCTAATGATGTCAAAGCCATATTAATCCCATCAAGCAGGGTCCAGGTAAAACCACACCTGGAGTTTGTTGTGGCTCAATAAGAATAGAATTACTTGGGAACAACTGAAAAGGACTACAGAATTGTAGTCTACATGACCATAAATGAAAGAAAGTAGATGTTAGAAATAAAGATGAGCAAACCAAATAGTTTAGATTCATGGAACAATGACTAAGGAGGAAAGATACTGTTCTGTATGAATATGTGAGAGTATTTTACACACCAAAGGGAGAGGAGTAATTTAAGCTAAGGACAGGGCTTGCCCTGGCAAAAACGTAGATATGATATGGCAACAAATAAACTTGAATGAAAATGGGAAGATGATTTAGAGACATCACAGGAAATAAAGCTCTGGGACAGCTTCTTGATGGAATCAATTGTAAAAGTCATAGCTGTTTTAAGGAGTCTTGTGTTTTCACATCTTTGTTTATGCAGTGTGATTGTTCGAAATAGCTGAGGATCAGTCTCATCAATCCAGAAGGTCTCTTCTGCTGTTGAGTACAAGAAATGGCATTCGAGTCAATAATTAGTATTTTATTTTTGTGTGTGGGGGGAAAAAAAGCGTGCATACACTTGTAATTGATTTTCTGTTGTTGTCTTTTAGTTTTGACATTAGTTTTTGAGCATGCAATGGTTTGACCTTGATGTTATCTTAAAATAGTTTCTGAGGAGGATATTACAAAGATATGTATGCTAATTAATGCCACACGTAATGCAATACAGCTGCTCACTACAGAAAAATGCTCTATTCTAAATAAAAGAGTATTTTATGAATATATTCTTTGAGTTCAATACCATTAAATAGGCCCTCAGATTGCTCTGTTTGTGGACAAAGCACGAGTGCATCAGTCTCTGTTGAGAAGCTGTGCCCTGATTCTCTGGTCTGCTTATTTTTTTCTTTTTCTTTTTTTTTTTTTGTTACCATAGTAACATGAAATTATTTTTTTCCCAATTGTTCAGTTTCAGAGGAATTTTAGAAAATTCCCAGGAATGAAAACAAAACAATAGCTGAGGAAAACACAGCTGAAGCACTATAGGGGAAACTCCAGACAACAGATGAGAATTTGTGAGTATGTAGATCTCAGGTTTTGTCATCAACAGGAAGTGTGTTTCTGTAGCTGCTGTTTGGTTTATTTTCCAGTAAATCTCTACCATTTTAACAGAAAGCAATATGTAATTCAAATATTTATAAGATAAATTTATAATTAATTCATGAGAATCTTTTTTTTTTTTTAAACAGAAATTTTATTGTGGTAATGGAAAAATAATGGCAAGACATTTTTTGAGAAAATTGTCAGGGAAAATTTATCTGAAGTTCCTTTTTCAATTAGGATAACTCTATACATTTTTTTCCTGCTGTATTTTATTAAGGGTACAGAAAATTTAGGTATATTAATTTGTAATGCACATTCCCTCCGGTTCATTTTGCTACCAAGTGCTAGAACGGAGTAGGGTAATACATTTATTATTACCCTGGCAGAAACTGGGAGCAGGAAATGAATGTCTGCTGTCAGGGGAGGAATGGTTCAAAGCCCTGCAAGGTCAACAGATGATTTTCCATTTACTGCTGTGCGTTTGGTTCAGTCTGTTTATCTCTGGTAATTCATTATGATTTCAAGTGAAGTAAAGGAGCTGCAGAATCAAATCCATGTATGTGTGACTATGGAAAGGCAGTCTGCAGTCTTTAATATACTATGTGCAAGAAGCAGCTGGGTGCTTTGCTTATCAAAATGTGTGACTGAAGGTTGACGGTGGACAGTACAGAACGAAGTACTACCAAGGTGGAGGGAGTTTAATGCAGTAATAAAGCCAAGCAAATAAGCTGTATAAGCAAATCAGAACCATAAATTTTTAAGGTAAATAGGATTGGGCTTATTATATTCTTGCAGTAAATTCTATTTTTGATTTATAATCTCAACTGCTATATTTGCAAAATACTGAGTTATATTACTATATCTGTTGGGGAAAATTACTTCACATTATATGATTCTCTACCTATTCAAACTATAAGCATGATTAAAATAACATCTAGGAGTGGGGAATAAAATCCCATGTACCTTATTCTTTAAATCTGCAGTGTTTGATAACATGAATAAATACACTGTAAGCAATGCTGCTTTCATTTATTTCACTCACTTTTTCATGCTTAAAAATAATGTTGCCTTTGTTTATGAGCTAGAATCCCCCTTCTATTGCTTATCTCTATAAAGAGGTTTTATTTACTTGAAACATACCTTCTGTGCTAAAAACCATTTTTTACTAAACCATATAATTTCTGCTTCTTAAAACAAATCTACTGTTAACCAACTCGCCCTGGAGAAAAATGGCTTTAATCTCAGACACTGCATTAAACTTAGGAAGAAGCTGAATCAATAAAGGTGAAGGTCATGGAAACAGATGATTAGAGCAAACAACAGGCTGCCTATTGTACAATAGGGTTATAAAATAAACCGAAACAAAAGCCCATCAGAATACATCAAGAATGAACTTTATGAATAGGTTCCTCTTCACAATGCTGAATGGTCAGATTTATCTTCTGCAGGTTCCCC
>NW_008690983.1:0-1954 GCF_000695815.1 Acanthisitta chloris | reverse complement strand
CCCTGACACAGCTTTATGCCATTCTCTAGAGCTCTATCTCTGGGCACCAGAGGGAGAACATTTGTGCCTGCCCCTCAAACTTGAGGTCAAAAGGACAATTAAAGCCTCACTATCTAGTCAATTTTATTTTAATTTGTGAAAAATAGAAGTAGGAGAAAAATATAGCATGATACAGCATTCATGTCTACAGCTATACTCTGCATTCAGAGCAAATAGAGCTATGTGGAACCCACTGTATGAAGGCTCACTGGAGCCCACTGTACAAAGGTTACACCAGTACTCATAAAACAATAGCTGAGCAGACTATAAAAGCTGAAATGCAAGAGGCAGTTAAATGACAAAGAGATGCTGCAGGACGGAACTTGCTTAGGTAAGAACTTTCTGCCCAGTGCCTCTCTGTTAAGATTAATGTGTGCACATGTGAACTTTATGAAAAAGATAATGAATTGATTGTGTTCTTAAATTATGCCATTTTAGACCTGTTTGGATTCCTGCCTTCCCCTGGGAGCAGATGACCACAGTCTGTTAGCTTAAACAAATGAACATTTAATGGTCATCTTTATGTCAACCAAGTGGAAAAGGGGAAACATTTATCAAGAGACAGTAGGAAAAAGCTGGCTGTTCATCTGGGATATAGGTGCTGTAAAAGGCTATTGAGAAGGGAAAACTGCAGCAGTTGCACTACACAAAACTCATGTCAGGCATTGTTTAAAATGTGGAGGTCACAGAATCCACAAATGGGCAAAATTTCACATCCTGGGTTTCTCAGACTACAAAAGCCATGAAAGGTTAGTTTAATTACTTAACCACACACACACAAAAGTGCAAGCACAGGAAGATCTTGCAGTTGATATGATTATTCTGCAATATTTAAAATTTTACATTTAGTGTTCTGTTCAGTGAGATGAGGAAAACCCACAAGAGCTTTTGGGTTTGTAAAGGGTTTTGTTTTCCTTTGTTTTGTTTTGGGTCTTTTACATGTTTCATTCTACATAGTTTTTAAAAATCACACTTAAATTTATCTCCTCTAGTCAACTGCTTTATTCTTAATGGATGAGTTCCCTAAGCAAAGCAATAATCTAACAATTCAGTGTCTTCCCATATTTCACTTGTTTTCAGATACCTGTTTTCAATGAGACAAACGGGCTCAGTTACTTGTTTAGAGTAAATCTAAATTCACATGTTTAAAGACACTCAAGTCTTTTGTCCAGAGACACTTTCATCTTACCTGTTGATAAATCATGTTTTTGTACTATTTATGGTGATTAGAATATGGAAAAAAACTCAACAAACAAACAAGCAAAACCACCCAGAAAACAAACCTGAAGCAATTAAACAACTCTACGATACAGTAAATTGGGATTAATCCAGTTGGGACAGAAATTTTTATTTATCTTTATAACAGTAATATTTCAGAGCCCATTGGAACAATACAGAATGAAGTGTGTCAAAGTACAGATTTGGTAGCAACTCAGTTAGGAAACAGCTTTAGCAAAAAACATTGGTATCCTTTAACAGTATGTCCTTGCAGAAAAAGTTCACTGCACATTGGCCTCTATCTGCAGTAGTATGTCCAGAAAAGTAAGTGACAATGGAGGAAATTCCATCTGGGTATTAGGAATTTTTATCTTTTCCTTTTTTTTCCCCTTGTGGAGAACCAGACATAAGCATATTTAGTCTCAAACCTTCTGACTGTCATGACAGGTTAGATGTGACTGCACGACAGTGTCCTGCAGGGGTCGGGCAGCACCGTCCTGAGCCAATTTGCAGCTGCACCAGTTTACACAATAAAAGGAGTGGATAGTGTTGTGTCCACCCCACCTCCCTGCTCTCCCCACCCCGTTGTCTTTCACTCTCATGGTTTAGCCCAGCTCCGGATCATCAGCGCGGGATCTAAGAGCTGGTGATAATCTTTGTTCTCTCTCTCCCAATTCTGCCTTTATTCACCCCTTCC
>NW_008690982.1:0-13441 GCF_000695815.1 Acanthisitta chloris | reverse complement strand
GGGCAAAGAAGATGATTCAGGGACTGGAGCACCTCACTGGGGAGGAAAGGCTGAGGGAGCTGGGCCTCAGCTCAGAGAAGAGATGACTGAGAGGGGCTATAATTATTCAGGTATATGAATGGGAAGTGCTAAGAGGATGGAGCTAAACTCTTCTCACTTGTGGAAAGTAATAAAGCAAGAGGTAACCAAAACCAATGCACAGGAAGATCCACTTGAATACGAGAAATTCTTTCTTCCCTCTGCAGTCACTGAGCACTGAACAGGTTGCCCAGAGAGGCTGGGGATTCTCCCTCACTGGAGATACTCCAGAACTATCTGTACACAATCCTGTGCCATGTGCTCTGGGATGTGCCTGCTGGAGTAGGAAGGTTGGACCAGATAACCCATTGTGGTTCCTTCCAACCTATCTGATTCTGTGGTTCTGAGGGAAATTGCAGCCCTTGGCTTCCCACTGGCACTGCTTGGGTGATACTTATAGACAGCTGTGATGATGATCCCAGAGAGTCATGGTTAGTGGCACAGAGTCTAGTTGGAGGCTGTCACCAGTGGCATCTCCAAGGGGTCTGTACTGGTCCCAGTACTGTCTGTCAGTTATTTGGATGAGAGCTCATGGATTTTCCCTCACTGGAGATACTGCAGAATTATCTGTACACAATCCTGTGCCATGTGCTCTGAGCTGACCCTGCTTCAGAAGGGAGGTGTGACCAGATGACCCATTGTGGTCTCTTCCAACCTGACCTGTCCTAGGATTCTGTGAGCTGACCCTGCTTCAGAAGGGAGGTGTGACCAGATGACCCATTGTGGTCTCTTCCAACCTGACCTGTCCTAGGATTCTGTGATGTCTCTTGGGCAATTTTCACCTCTGAGCTTTACCACCATGGCCAAGTCACCCCTCTGAGCTTTACCACCATGGCCAAGTGGTGCTCACGTGCTGCTTCTCTTTTCCAGTCTGCCACCATTCCCCTCTTCATGAGTAACAAAGATGTGGCTGCAGAAGCGGTGAGTGCCTTCCCCTGGTCCAGCTCCTTGTTATCCTGGTTTGCCTCTGGAGCTGAGGGAGAGCTGATGCTGTTCCCTTTCTCACAGGTAACAGGCAGTGGGAAAACCTTAGCCTTTGTGATTCCCATCCTGGAAATTCTGCTCAGACGGGAAGAAAAGTTGAAGAAAATGCAGGTAAGGTCAAGTTACTCAGTTCTGAGTGTGTATTTATGGTGTGACAATAAGATTTGAGGACTTCAGGAGAAGTAGCCGTAAGGAAAATTGCACCCACATACAGTGACTGTATGCTGAGCTCTTTGGTGTAACAGTAAACTGTTGAAAACTTGAAACTAAATATTGAGATGCTTTTCTTGCACTTGGATATATCTTTGACATGATCAAAACAGTTCTGAGCTGTTAGAAAATGCCCTAAAATAGGGAATACACTGTGAGGCTTTGAATGCTTTTTAGTATTCACTAGCCTTGAATACATTTTACTCTGCAGAGCTTCATTGGTATTTGCTGTTAAGTATCATTGTTAGATGTTGCTCTTTGAGCAGAGGAATTTTGCACATTGATATGTCCAAAATAGCTATGATCTTTCATGGATACTTTGTTATTTTATGTACTTTATTGTATTTCTGTGGAAATGGTTTTGTCTGAAACTAGGATCAAAACCATGGCTTATATTCCCTTAGCTTGTGAGGGAGAATTTTGCCCAAATCTTTCTTCTAGCCTGTTATTTGCCATAAATTCCTGTTGTTTTGTGCAGGTTGGAGCTATAATTATCACACCAACGAGGGAATTGGCCATTCAGATCGATGAGGTGCTCTCACACTTTACAAAACACTTCCCCATGTTTAGGTGAGTGAACTTCAGCCTTTCCATGACCTTAGTTCCTCCTCCTTTGTGCTTCTGTCATCACAGAGCAGCAAAACTCATGGATGACCCAAATCTTACTGTTTTATTGTTTAGTCAGATTCTCTTAATCGGTGGTCGGAACCCGATGGAAGATGTTGAAAGGTTTAAGGAACATGGGTGAGTGTCAGTGTTTTGTATCAGTGCCTTAAACCTTGTCAGGGGTTTCACACTGGGATTTTGGTCCTGCTGGTGCTGCTGACATGTGCAGGAGTATGTTGGGGCTGTGCTGGGAAGTTGTGGATTCTTTTCTGTGAGTGGGGTACACTGTAGGGAGACAGCAGGAAAGCATCTTAGGTGACATCAGTGCTATTTCCCCGCAGGAAAGCATCTTAGGTGACATCAGTTCTATCTCCCTGGTGTTTGGGTGAAGAACAGAGCTGAGAAATGTCTTCACTGAATACTTCAGTTCTCCCTTGTAAATGCTGCACTGGCAGTGAGCTCTAGTGAATCTCAGGAAAGCATCTTAGGTGACATCAGTTCTATCTCCCTGGTGTTTGGGTGAAGAACAGAGCTGAGAAATGTCTTCACTGAATACTTCAGTTCTCCCTTGTAAATGCTGCACTGGCAGTGAGCTCTAGTGAATCTTCTGCTGAATGCTGCACTGGCAGTGAGCTCTAGTGAGGCCGAGACTCTGCTGATTAATTTTCTGAGCTAGTTTGGTGCTGAGACTGATGGTGAAGCTTTGAGCAATCCTATTGCCACTGGCTGTTACACATGGATACCAAGTATTTCTTCTACTGACAGTTGCTTTCCATAGTTGCTGGTTAGACTTGTGTTGCCACAAGGGTTGTTCTTCCCCCTGGGCATTTCCCTCCCCTCCCATAGTGTCTGAAAGGCACTGAAATCCAAATGCAGTTAGAAGTGGCAAAATTGAAGCTGTTTTCTGGGATGCAGTGCAGGTTTGTGCTGGGATAACCACGTTGGCAGCTCCCCCACAGCCCTTACCCTGCTCAGTGACAGAACTGCTGTGTCTCCTTCACTAACAGTGGGAACATCATCGTGGCCACCCCTGGGCGCCTGGAGGATCTGTTCAGGAGAAAAGCAGATGGGCTGGACCTAGCAACTTGTGTGAAGGCTCTTGATGTGTTGGTGTTGGATGAAGCAGACAGACTTCTGGATATGGGCTTTGAAGCAAGGTATTGGGAGCATCAGTTGTAATAGCTCTGAAGTTTTCAGTGAGTTCATGTGTGATGGGTGTGAATGAGCCTGCAATGACCTCTAAAGTTTTGTTCTGTTTTATTCTGTTTTGTTCTTTCTTCCCTCTTTGCTTCATAAACTACATGAAGCAATTGCTAAGGGGGAAGGGGCAGGGCAGGGAGTTGGGACTAGATCATCTCTGAGGTCCATTCCAGCCCCTTAACGTAATAAGAAACTCTAAGAGAATCAGGAAAGGTCCTTGATGATGAGTTTAAAATTTATTTTGTTGTGATGTGCATCAGCACATCTCTATTAATCCTTGGTTAAGTATCATTATTTACACATCAGAATGGCTTAAAACAGCTGAACAAATCAGCTTTGGTCTCCCTTTTCTCTCAAAGTGATGATAATTGAACAGAAGTTTGGCACATGACTCAGTTTTGCTTGGTAACTCTTACTTCAATAAGTAAACCTCTTTGTGAGGCAAATTTTGGGAGAGTTATGTTTTCCTTGTGCTCTGTTGCAGTTTAAATGCCATTCTGGACTTCTTGCCCAAGCAGAGACGGACAGGTCTGTTCTCAGCCACTCAGACCCAGGAGGTGGAGAACCTGGTGAGGGCAGGACTGCGCAACCCCGTCCGCATCTCGGTGAAGGAGAAGGGAGTGGCTGCAACCAACACTCAGAAAACCCCAACACGCCTGGAGAACTACTACATGGTGTGAACTGCTCTTGTCCTGCTTCCATCAATAAGTGTCTTAAGTCTTGACCACTTAAGATCATGTTGATGAGGGACCTGAAGTTCTTTCTCTTACTTTTCTTTTCTCTTTGGCATTGTTTAGATCTGCAAAGCAGATGAAAAGTTCAATCAGTTGGTGCATTTCCTTCGGCAACACAAACAGGAGAAACATTTGGTCTTTTTCAGGTAATTCCGTTTGAGTTTCATTGTAAAAACAGTTTGGGGGTTTATTACTTTCATTCCTAAACTCTGCCCTGTGTTGCCAAGGACACAGCTATATTCAAAGTGGTTAATTTTAGGAGCTCTTGTAGAATGTGGTGCCTAAAAGGAGATGAGTCATTGCTTGTGTCAGGATTGTGTTGAACATGAAGAATGCACATAAAATTGATGCTTTGCTTCATAAAGTAAGACATTGTAGATGATTCTGTGTTAATTACAGGTAGTTCTGTGTTAATTATAAAAATCATGTGCAGATTTGAAATAATAATAGTTAGTAGTGTTTACTTTTGGAAGATCTTGGACCCCTCTAGCTTGACTGTCTAAACCAAATTAAAGAAGCAGCATAACCTTTTGTTTCTCTGCCTCCCTTTCTCACAACAGCACCTGTGCCTGCGTGGAATACTATGGGAAGGCTTTGGAATCCTTAATTAAACAAGTGAAGATAATGAGCATCCATGGGAAAATGAAGCACAAGCGCAACAAGATTTTTACGGCGTTTCGGAAGCTCCCAGGGTAAGGAATGTGGGAACAGGCTAAAGCAGCCAAAAGTTAAAGTGGTGAGGGGTTTGCTGCTTAAATGAACAGACTGGTAGGAAAAATAACCTTTTCCTGATGGATAACCAGAGGGGAAAACCAGGATGTTATTTTATCAGTAAATGAACAAGAATCATAGAATCACCCAAGTTGAAAAAGAGCTCCAAGATCATCCAGTCCAACCCTACCCTGGTCACTACTTGAGTTGAGTCTGTGCCCTCTTGTCCTGCTGCTGGTTGCCTGGGAGAAGGCGACTGACTGAAACTTAAATTTGCAACAGGGAATTGATTTTTCTTAGAAATATAAATCACAATAGTTTTCATGATGTTATGTAGAATTTTAGTTGGTGAAAGCTGCAGTTACCTTCTATTTTGTCTCTCAAAAACCCAAATGTTTTGTGGCTCGCTCTGCAGAGTGATGCAGAACCTGCTGCTGGTTGCCTGGGAGAAGGCGACTGACTGAAACTTAAATTTGCAACAGGGAATTGATTTTTCTTAGAAATATAAATCACAATAGTTTTCATGATGTTATGTAGAATTTTAGTTGGTGAAAGCTGCAGTTACCTTCTATTTTGTCTCTCAAAAACCCAAATGTTTTGTGGCTCGCTCTGCAGAGTGATGCAGAACACACAGCTTTGGGGAGGCTGTTTCTCCTCAAATCACAGTTTAATTAATTGACTCTTTTTCTTCTCCCTAGAGGCATTTTGGTTTGCACAGATGTGATGGCTCGAGGCATAGACATCCCAGAGGTACACTGGGTGTTGCAGTATGACCCACCCAGCAGTGCAAGGTACAACTTCAGCTCATCACAACTTTTTCTCTCCATGTGCTCACATTACTGTACTGGTCAGATATAAATTGGGAACATACAACTGTGGAAAAACACATTTAATTGCTGCCTGGAAGTCTGAGTGAAACACACAAAGTAAAGCAGGAGCTAGGGAGGTTGATACACTGCAGTGTTTGGTGTGAGTGCTGTGATTTGAGATGGCTTTGTGTGGTGTGTGTGTGTGTGAGTCAGGTGAGTGGTCACCACTTAGTCTGTGTGAAGAGGTGACTCTGGGGTAAGGCTTAGTGTGAGAATGTCAGAAATAATGAGAGGGGAAGGAGAACAGGGACGGCTCTGTGAGGAATGGTACATTGAAAGCTCCCAGGAAAAGAGCTTTTCCACAGTGTGAGAATGTCAGAAATAATGAGAGGTGAAGGAGAACAGGGACAGCTCTGTGAGGAATGGTACATTGAAAGGCTCCCAGGAAAAGAGCTTTTCCACGTGTATGTTAACTTTTGTTGTCATCATTCTCCCTACAACTTGCTGAAACTTCACCCCCAAACCAGATACCCCTTGCTTCAGCCTAACAACTGAGTGCTCTGCCACGTCTCTTGCATTGCACTTACTAACTCCAGTTGGTTTGGTTCAAAAGTCCATAGCACTGTTTCCCATTCCCCTTTCTGCTGCCTAACACTTTCAGATCATGCTGAAGAGCATCTCCTGCTGAGCTGCCTGTGTTGGGTTGTTTCAGTGCCTTTGTGCATCGCTGCGGTCGCACCGCGCGGATCGGCCACGTGGGCAGCGCTCTGGTGTTTCTGCTTCCCATGGAAGAATCTTACATTAACTTTCTCTCAATCAACCAAAAGGTTAGTAGACTTTTGTTCTACCCCAAAGCAGGAAAGAGCAAGGGGATATCCTTGCTGATAGGAGCTTTGAGACCAGAATGTGTAGAGCTTGAGGTATTGTTTTAGTAGAGGTGCACGAGTAAAAAAGGCAAGAGCTGCCCATTAACACCAAATGCAACTGTCTGTTGGAACATGATTGCTCCCAGTGTTACATGCTGAGTTTCTAAGAGGATGATGCAATGAGTAAGGAAAGGCCTTTTGTTCCTGAGGGTGTAAACTGAGCATTTCCAGAAGGGCAGTGCTGGCTCCCTCTCCTGCCCCGGCCCTGCCACCCCCACCTCACACACTGCACCCTCTGTGCTGCTTGTTTCTCATTCCTGTAATTTTCCATACCTGGTCCTGCATTTGTGGGATATAAATTCTCTAGAGACCTGTTAATGAGTATAGCTTGATAAGGTGTGAGATGAAGATGTTGCCTCTGCAAAACTGCAGTGTGGGAGCTCTTCTGGGCCAGGTCAGCTGTAGGTGGGGCTGATGGTCAGCTGGTGTGTTGGAGTGACCAAGGGGAGAGGGGCTGAAAGCTGAGGATTAACTGAGCAAGAAGTTTTGGGGCTCACAGTGCATTTCACATCATGCAGCTGAACTTTTCCTTTGGTTTTGTTGTATGTTCTCTGGTTCTCAGTGTCCCATGCAGGAAATGAAACCACAGGCAAATGTGTTGGATCTTCTTCCCAAGCTGAAGTCCATGGCCCTGGCTGACAGGGCAGTGTTTGAGAAGGGGATGAAAGCCTTTGTGTCCTATGTCCAGGCCTATGCCAAACATGAGTGTAACCTGATCTTCCGAATCAAAGGTAATTCCCAGCTGGGCTGGTGCCTGGCACTGTTCCTTTCAGAAGTCAGGGTTTGCTTTGGGAAAAAAAAATCTGTGTTGTTACTGTCCAGAAGCTTTCCTGTAATTTTCCATACCTGGTCCTGCATTTGTGGGATATAAATTCTCTAGAGACCTGTTAATGAGTATAGCTTGATAAGGTGTGAGATGAAGATGTTGCCTCTGCAAAACTGCAGTGTGGGAGCTCTTCTGGGCCAGGTCAGCTGTAGGTGGGGCTGATGGTCAGCTGGTGTGTTGGAGTAACCAAGGGGAGAGGGGCTGAAAGCTGAGGATTAACTGAGCAAGAAGTTTTGGGGCTCACAGTGCATTTCACATCATGCAGCTGAACTTTTCCTTTGGTTTTGTTGTATGTTCTCTGGTTCTCAGTGTCCCATGCAGGAAATGAAACCACAGGCAAATGTGTTGGATCTTCTTCCCAAGCTGAAGTCCATGGCCCTGGCTGACAGGGCAGTGTTTGAGAAGGGGATGAAAGCCTTTGTGTCCTATGTCCAGGCCTATGCCAAACATGAGTGTAACCTGATCTTCCGAATCAAAGGTAATTCCCAGCTGGGCTGGTGCCTGGCACTGTTCTTTTTAGAAGTCAGGGTTTGCTTTTGGAAAAAAAATCTGTGTTGTTACTGTCCAGAAGCTTCAACTACTGATTCACTTTCTGCTACATCAGATTTGGACAAAAATCCTCTCTTTTCAAGCAATTTCTTTCAAGAGAAAACATTTAATTACTGAGTTGGACCAAACTGACATAAGGATAAATAAAAGTGACTAAGCATTGTGGTAGTGTTAACTATAGAGTGCAAACAATGCACTAAAATAATGTCTGGTTTTTTCCTGTCTCAATTAAATTAACTTTTTATCCAGCAGGAAACTGACTTTATGACCTTTATTTTCACAGATCTGGATTTTGCTAGTCTTGCCAGAGGTTTTGCATTGTTAAAGATGCCGTTTTAACAGATCTGGATTTTGCTAGTCTTGCCAGAGGGTTTGCGTTGTTAAAGATGCCAAAGATGCCTGAACTGAGAGGAAAATGTTTTCCAGACTTTACTCCAGTCACTGTTAATACAGACTCCATTTCCTTTAAGGATAAAAACAGAGAAAAGCAAAGACAACAGAAATTAGAACAACAAAGAAAAGAAAGAGAGGAAAATGAAGGGATCTGGATTTTGCTAGTCTTGCCAGAGGGTTTGCGTTGTTAAAGATGCCAAAGATGCCTGAACTGAGAGGAAAATGTTTTCCAGACTTTACTCCAGTCACTGTTAATACAGACTCCATTTCCTTTAAGGATAAAAACAGAGAAAAGCAAAGACAACAGAAATTAGAACAACAAAGAAAAGAAAGAGAGGAAAATGAAGGGAAAAAGAAATTCATCAAGAACAAAGCCTGGTCAAAGCAGAAAGCCAAGAGGGAGAAGAAGAAGAAAGTGACAGCTAAAAGGAAACTTGAAGAGGTAACTGTGTGTTCTGCTGAGCTGCAAGTGATTGCTGTAGCCTCTCCCATGGCAGAGAACTCTGGAGCTGATGGCTGTAAAATAACTGTAGCTGCACAGAATGAAAACCTTTTGAGTGTTGTGTCTAATTTGTTGTTTTCAACTGCCAACAGGGCTCTGATATTGAAGATGTGGATATGGAAGAGCTGCTGAATGACACAAGACTCCTGAAAAGATTAAAAAAGGGAAAAATTAGTGAAGAGGAGTTTGAGAAGAAGCTAACAGGCAGCCAAAGCAGAATCACAGCAGAAGCTGTTGCTGACACGGATTCTGAAGGTTGACAGTTAGTCTAACCAATAAAACTGTATTTTTCTAACAAAATAATGATGCAGAGAACAGAATTGACCTGATTTCTTTGTGGAGAGACCAGACATGCATAATGACACACAAACCAGCTGCAGAACAAAGCTGAAAGCACAGCTCTGGTGTGGCAGGGGCTGCAGGTTTCCATCAACAGCTTTGTGCAGGTTTTAATTTGGGTTTTTTCAGGTACATACCACAGGTCAGTAAGTCACAGCACACCTCAAGTGAGTCTGAATACACCAGAAGGTATTTTATTTGGCAGTATGAAAATACTCCCCCCATCCTGAAAATAATTTAGGTCCTTAGAAGCTGCAGTAACTTTGGGAATTTTCTGTGGTCCATCCACATGTAACATCTTGATTTCAAACTCAAGGCTGAGAAATTAGCTTGATCCTTATAATGTTGTTTCCTTGCCATGTTCATGTGACTTGGATCATTGTGCTGGTTTGAGCTGAAGTAGAGTTAACTTTCCTCACAGAGGCTAGTATGAGGCTATGTTTGGGTTTTGTGCAGAACACAGAGTTGATAATGCAGAGATGTTTTTGTTGTTGCTGAGCAGAGCTCACACAGAGTCAAGGCCTTTGCTGCTTTCCGTACTGCCACACTGGCAAGGAAGTTGGGGATGCATGGGAGATTGGGAGGAGACACAGCTGGGACAGGTGACCCAAACTGACCAAAGGGATATTCCATACCATAGGACATCATGCTCAGTATATAAGGTGGGAGGAAGGGGAGTAATCTGGAGTGATGGCATCTGTCTTCCCAAGGAACCGCGTGATGGGATGGGGCCCTGCTCTCCTGGAGATGGCTAAACACCTCCTGTCTATGGGAAGCAGTGAATTAATTACTTGTTTTGCTTTGCTTGTGTGTGCAGCTTTTGCTTTCTCTATTAAACTGTCTTTATCTCAACCCATGAATTTTTGTAGCTTTTACCCTTCTAATTCGCTCCCCCATCCCGTTGGTGGGGGAGTGAGTGAGAGGCTGTGTGGTTCTTGGGTGCTGGCTGGGGTTAAACCATGACAATCATCTTCCAAGTTCTTAAAACCCTGACAGACACTGGAGATGCCACATCCTGTGCAGGGAGTCCTCTGCTACAGATAGAGTTTAATGAGTTCATCGCTGACAGCTGATGGAGTCAACACACCAAGGTCTGTGAACAGTAACGTGATCAGGGATGGGGATGTGTAGTCAATCCAGGGATGCTCCTGTGTGAGATTCTGACCTGCTTTCAGAGTGTCTGCTTTGTACTAGGAGGAAACAGAGACCAATAGTTAGTTATTTCACAACTGCAAGTTAAATGCTCTTTTAGGCAAGAGCAGTTCTCCAGCCTCAAGCAGATGTTTGTGGTAAAACTGAAGGAAGTCAAGTGCATAGTCTAGTGCCACATTGGGTTCAGCTAGTTTATCTTGTGTAAAAAGTACAGTTTGTAGTTCCAAAGTGTATTAATTTAACTGTCTCTTACCCTTAGCTGCTCCTGTGCCCCAAAGGAACTGTTTAAGGAACTAGAAATGTTATGACAAGTTATGGCTGTTTGGGGCATGGCTAACATGGAGCAACTCCAAAATATTCCATAGTACAGAGATCCAGATAAACAGACATGCTGAGAGGTAAGTTTTTCATAGACATGTGTGAACCTTAGCTGGCTAAGGTGCAAGTTGAATTTCTCTTACCTTAAACTTATCAGGGACATCCTGCTGATTTAGAGGGAAGAGTCTTACAAACTTGAAACTCTCTGCGACCACATAAAATGGTTTGTTCTGAGCTTTGGCACACACAGCTATTTGGTTAGTGCCAATCTGTGGAGACAGGTGGAAAACAACATGCAGACTCAGTGCCAATGTGACATCACATTGCCCAGTTTCCAGCAGTAAACAGACATTTATTGGAATACTCCAAATACAAGAGACTTTTCAAAAGCACCTTAAACTCTTCATAGAAACCAAACTTCAGAGTTCACAGAACGGATGCAAGAAACTCACCTTGTTGATAATGCCTCCACTTTCAACTACACCTTCAGCACCAACTAGCACCAGATCCACTTTCTCCATAATGTAGCTGTTCAATGGGGAGGAAAAAGATCCAAGGTTTAGTGGGTAATATGGCAAATGAGCTGCTGAACAGAACAGAAATGAGTAATTCAAAGAGTCATTTTTCTGCACTAGTTTCATCTACCTCTGTAAGTCTATGTGCTCTTACACATCCTTGGAGTGAGCTTCCATCTGCTGCCCTGCTGGAAAATTAAGTACTTGTATTTTCCAGCCTTGGCCATTGTGTACATGCTGGAAGAAGCTGAACTCTGACTAGGAATGACACTCAGTTGCAGGAATACCTTTGGTGGAATACTGCACAGTGAAGTGTAACTGCACTGTGACAGCCTTGGTACCATACCCAGGATGCTCCTCATCCAATCCTCCTTTCCTTGCACCTCTCCAATAGGTCTCGTTAATTGAAAATACAGATTTGGAAAGAAAACTATCAACTAAATGACCTGGATAGATTCAGTGTGCTGAACAGAACCTGTAGGCTTGTCCAGTCAGGCCAACAGCTTCCCTGAATTCAAGGTGCCCTGCAGGCAGTGGCTTGGGCACTTTGCACTTCCTGAGCTTCAGATTTATTATGGTTCTTTCTTTCCTCATGTTTTGGACTCGTACTAAGCAGTGGTGATGTAGCAAACATCTTAAGTAACCCCAAAATGGTAACACTTAAGCCAATTAGGAAAAACAGTAGCCTCTTTTTGTACCATCCCCCTTCTTTTGTCCAGATCTGCACCATTTCTAGGCTTAGGTCTGACTCCTTTGCTCATTCTAACATGGAAGTCAGACACTTGTAACAGACATGTTCTAATGGTGCAACTGAAGGTGTAACTTGTTCAACCTGTTTGATGACTTATGACAAACTCATAACCTCTGCAGTTTGGACAAGCTTCTAGAAAATTGATTTATAACACTGTCCAAATAAACTTGTGGTGGAAATCAGTAACTTCTGATCAGACTTACCCAACTGCAGCATCCAGGATTACAATCACAGGGATGTCCAGCTTCCTCAGGGCTTTTGCCATTTTTTGCCTGTTTAATAAGACATGTTTGAAGCTTTTAAAAGTCTTTTATTTCAAGACAAAGACAGGAAAATATTGCCTGAAAGACTGAAACGTGTCTGCCCCTGTTCCCCTGTCCTGTAGAAGAGAAAGTTACTGTACAGAAGTGGAAGGATTTGTGAGTGTGGTGGTGGGAGCTGTCAGCAGTGTGTATTACCCACTCACTCCTTTGCTCATGCTTTGAAGTAATGATTTTATTTGGCATCTTCAAATGACACAGTTAGCTGTGTATCTTACTTTGCCACGCTTAGAGCAATACTGATTATTTTAGCCTACTTTTGAAGGAGACAATTAGAAATCAGTTGTCTGCCATCCCCCAAGGGAAAAGCAGGTTGTCTGGCACTGACTGGAAGTCTGTAAACCTTTGAGGAAAACCTAGATAACACTAATTAGAATGTTTAGTATTGGAAGCTACTGACCAATATTGCTTAGGGTTTTTTCCACTTGTCCAGAATAATGTGGTATCAGTGACAGTTGCCATTTAAGATGCTGCAACCAAGGCTAGCAGCTTTTACCTAGGGCACGACAGGTTGGGTGGTAGCTGTAACTCACCCTCTTAACCAGGATAAAAACCAAATGAATGAGTACTTGCCCTGCTTGATCTGGCTGTGATTCAGTCACATAGACACTGAATCGTTTCTTTGACTCCACAGCTGCTTCCAGCACCCTGAGGACCACTCTGGAGTAGGCATGGGTCAGTATTCTCTGCCAAAACAACAAAAATCAGCCATTTTTTGCTGAGCTGAGGAAAACCTTTACTTTTGTTCCTAGTGTCATGGCTTGTCACGCAGAATAATGTCATGCAGAATATTGTCATGTAGAAACCAGCACTGGACAATGCAGTTGTGGATGTTAATTAACTTGACTCCCTCCCCATCCTGTTTTTCCCTTACTGCAAGCAGCAGCAGAACCGACCAGGAGTGACTCTGCCTTGGCCTACTCACAGCACCATCTCTGATGAAAGGATGACACAGCTTGGCGATTTTATTCCGAGAGAGAGACACTTTCCTCAGGAAGATCTCCCCACGCTCGATCATAATTTCTTTGCACTTGGAGTAATCCTGGAAAACAGCAGGATGCCGGCTGAGAGGCGGGAGGCCCCCCCAGCAGCCGCAGCAGGGCCGAGCGGGGCAGCCCTTACCGAATACTCCAGCGAGGTGAGGCTGATGAAGCGCAGGAAGAGCTCCCCGCCCGAGGACACAGCCACCGAGGAGTCCACGCGGGACAGCGTCTCGATGGCATCGCGCAGGCTGCTCCGCAGGCCCTGGATGGTCTCCCCTGGCACAGGCAGAGGCGCAGGTGATGCTCTCCCCGCGGTACCCGGGGAGCGGTCCCTGCCCTCCGCGGCTGAGCCCGCTACCCGCCCCCACCGCGGTCCTGCTTGAGGAAGCCCAGCAGGGCTCGGATCGCGGCCACGGCCGAGGCCACGTCGGGGTCATCCCGTAGCTGCGCCCGGAACGTCTCGATCAAGTCTGCGAGGCAACAGAGAGGTCATGCCCGGCCCGGCCCCGCAGCCCCCGCGCTGCCCCGCGCACCC
>NW_008690981.1:29042-42861 GCF_000695815.1 Acanthisitta chloris | reverse complement strand
TATATATGAGATGCAAATTTTGGTTGCTTTTAAAGAAAATTTTCACAGGACATATGAAGTCTGAATTGTTCACATTTGCTCCTTTAATATTTTTATGCTTGCTAGTTTTATTTGCTTGATCTGTCCAAATTCATTATAAACCTATTCTTTTGTCACTTTTTTGGCAGAAACCATCCAATGTTTGCTGCTTCCAGTTCTACCTTCAATTTTCAACTCCTGAAATTAAGGTCCTAATTGTTTCTTCCCTTCTTTTGCTATCTGGAATGGAAAAAGTGGGATAAATTTGTACTGCCTAACTTTAGGCACCTACTTTAGATGATATACTAAGAGGCAAGTCAAGACAAGTGGCTCCTATAAAGCATGATTTAAAGCATAGACACCAAGTCTCACATTTGAACAGCTCTCTGAAAACAGAATAATTTTTTGCACCGAATATCTAGGCAGTTTATGGAGACCACCCTGTTTAATTAGGATATCAAATTATATGGCAGTGATAGCTTGTATGACTGTCCCCAATGTTTTTTAAAAATTGAGGAAGAGAATGTCATCCTTTTTCAACTAAACTCATTATGTGTGCCCAAACTGATAAGAAAAAAATTTTGAATATTTATTAAAGTACTTGCAGTAGACAGTTTATCCAACAAAAGATATCTAAATTAAATACCTTTTCCCATGGCATTGATAGTTATCTGTTTTTCATATCAGTTTAATTAATAATTAAAAGTCATTATCACAGAATAATTAAAGGGAGCTTTAAAGGCCATCTAGGTCAACCCTCCTGCAATGTCCCAGTCCGCAAAATCAGACACTTAGATTATCTTCAACTAGATCAGACTGCTCAGAGCTCAGACCAATCTGACCTTGAATGTGTCCAGGGATAGGACATTCACCACCTCTCTGGGCAACCTGTGCCAGTGCTTTATCACCCTCAATGTAAAAAACCTTTTTCCTTACAGCTAATCTAAATCAAGCCTCTCTTAGTTTAAAATTATTACCCCTTGTCCTATCACAACAGGTCCTTCTAAAAGGTTTGTACCAACCATTCATATGGGTGCCTTTTTAGTACTGAAAGACTGCAATAAGATCACCCTCGAGTCTTCTCTTCTTCAGGTTCAACAGCCCCAGCTCTCTCAGTCTCTCCTCATAGGAGAGGTGTTCCACCCCTCTGATCATCTTTGTGGCCCTCCTCTGGCACTGCTCTAACAGGTCCATGTACTTAGGCTGGGGGCCCCAGAGCTGGATGCAGTACTACAGGTGGGGTCTCATGAGAGAGGAGTAGAGTGGCAGAATCACCTCTCCTGACCTGCTGGCCATGCTTTTTTTGATGCAGTCCAGGACACTGTTGGCTTTCTGGGCTGCAAGTGCACATTGCCAGCTCACATCCAGCCTCTCACCCACCAGCACCACCAAGTCCTTCTTGGCAGGCCTGCTCTTGATCCAGCCTTTCCCATTCCCCAGCCTTTACTGATACCAGGGGTTACCTTGACCCTGGTGCAACACCTTGCACTTGGCCTTGTTGAACCTCATGAGATTCCCATGGGCCCACTCGTGAAGCTTGTGTCATCCTTTGGGTGACACATACTTCGGGTATGTCAACCAGACCAAACAACTTGGTGTTGTCTCCAAACTTGCTGAGGGTGCACTCACCAAATCTATGTTACTGATGAAAACATTATAAAGTCCTGGTTCCAATACAGATCTCTGAGGGACACCACTTATCACTGATGCCCATTGGGACTCTGAGCAATTGATCACTACCCTCTGGATGTGACCATCCAACTGGACAGTTCACCTGTCAAATCCATATATCTCTCCATTTTAGAGAGAAGGATGTTGTGAGGTACTGTGTTAAAGGCTTTACCAAAGTTCAGATAAATTACATCTGTAACCCTTCCCTTGTCCACTAATGTAGTCACCCCATCATAGAAGGCCACTAGGTTGGTTAGACAGGACTTGGCCTTGGAGAAGCCATGCTGACTGTCTTGAATCACCTCCCTATCCTCCAAGTGCCTTACCACAGCTTCTAGGAGGATCTGTTCCATGATCTTCCCAGGCACAGAGATAAGGCTGACAGGTTTGTAGTTCCTGGGTTCCTCCTTTCTGTCCTTTTTAAAGATGAACGCAATGTTTCCCTTTTCCACTTCCCAGGTTCTTCACCTGACTGCCATGAAATTTCAAATATCATTGAGAGTGGCTTGGCAACTACATCAGTCTATTCCCACAGAACTCTGGGATGCATCTCATCAGGTCCTATAGATATCTATGTTCAGATTCCTCAAGTGGTCACAAACCTGATCTTTACTTATAGTGGGAGAAACTTTGCTCCCCCTTCCCCTATCTTGCAGTACATCCATTTGTAAGGTGTCAGAAGCGAAACTGCAAGTGAAGATTAAATGCTCCCTTCTTATACAGAATAGGTATTTTGGTTTTAGGGGTAACTTGATTAGCTGGTATACATAGAATTAAAGTCTTTAGTGGGTTTTGAGGTATATTATTTAAAAGTAATAATCCAAATGTAAGGAAATAATTTCCTGTGTAAGAAAATGTCAATGCTTAAATATTATAATAACATCTAGAAAAGACTATAAATGTCCAAGTACATTTTACAAATAAGATGATGAAATAGTGACGTGAAAGAGTATAAAATATGTCAAACTAATGAATATTTATTTGATTCTGATTTGAAGAATTTTTTGACTCAGTCTTCAACTTCTGTAATAAATTTCTGCAGTAGAACACTGTAAAAGACACCTTGTCTATTTTTCACTTCTGTAATCTACAAACCCAGCATTTTTGGAAACAGCCAGGATTGGGACCTTTGTTCTTGAGTAACGATTTAATGCTGGATTGATGCAATGAAAGCAGATGTAAGTGAAACTCATTGGTTTTATAATATAAGCTACAAAGTACTTTCCAGAATTACAGAATTAGCTTGGAAAATGCTATTATTACATTTTGCAAAGTAAATGAAAAACTCTTTGCCATGTTACAAGAAATAAGAATGCTTCCCAATGCAGTAAATTCACCTCAGTCTTTAGGACATTTGTCTAGTTGGAGTAGAAGAAATATATCATCAGGCTCCTGAGCTCCAAAAGTCACAATAAAAGTAGTTTGCATAGCATGATACATGCAAAACAGACTGGATTTGGAATACACCCCTTGGCTACCTGTGCACCATATTTGATGAAAATAGGGAGTGAACAGACTTACTGCTGCAGTGTTGCATGCAAACATACACTACGCTTTCCATGACCCGTCTGGGAGTTCCATTGTTCCCCTCTCATGTATTTCATGGCTCCTTCTAATCCACTTTTTAGGTTTAGAGTGGAGGATTCTGCTCATTACTGTGAATTAGTAAAAACAGCAAGAATCTGCTGTATTAAGTAGGTCATTTCAGAATTTTGAACCATGGAGAACTTGGGTTTAGAATTTCAAAACTAACTAGTTGTGCATGTGCATGCTCTACACATTTTGCAACAATGTAATCACAAGAATTAAAAAAAATTAATAATATAGTGTCTTACCTGGTCTGAGGGAGAACAGCATTTATTTGCCATTTTCATCTATGAAAGAGAGATGGAAGAACACAGAGTTATTAATATGCTGAAGAGTATCTGTGATGCAATTAGCATTGATTGACTTAGTTATTGAATACTGCATCAATACTTCCAAATTATATTTGTAAGAAATCCAATCACTATGTGCTTAAATATTAGATTTTTACTATTGCACTAAATTTACGAAACCAAGGATCTGAAAGACAAAAAGTCTTTTATCAGAGTTTTCATTAAATCCTTCATAAAGAATTTAACTTTGCCACTCTGAGTGAAAATATACTGTACTGGAGGTACCTCACTTAGGTCTCAGTTAAAAAATTGCTTAAGTAGATAGGCCTGCAATTAAATACTTGTGAAATGAAAACCATATAGTATAAGATGTGTTTAAAGATGAAAGGAATATTGTATGGGATTTCCTTTTAGTTTCCTCTTCAAGATAAAGTTACACATCTCTCTTTTTCATATTTGTTTAGATAATGAATTTTTGTACATTTTGGCAGTCATAGTTTGCATAGATGAGTGGTGGACAAACCTTGACATATATTCCCTTCTTTAAAGCGTAACATTTATTTAAAGTACAGTATTAGTAAGGGTAGATAAGAATTTAGAGAGCAATAGATTAGACTGGAAAACTAGACTCCCCTATAGGCAAGGTGTAAGCTCCAAACTGTCCTAGAATTGATGAGTACTCCAAAAGACTTTGTAATCAAAAAGCTTGTTTTATTAAAAATGAAAGACTTGCAATAGAAGACCAAAATCTATACTTGTACATGGGGAAAACTACAATTGCCACGGAAACGAACAGAAGAAATCCAGGGCTATGGCTTGCATCCTGGGCATATCAGATTTGTAAGATCAAATCTGTGAATATAATTCAGCAAATATGGTGATGCCATTGACTGTTCTGGCGGGTTGACTCCAGCTAGCAGCTGAGCACCCGCAAAGCTGCTCATTCCCTTCATCCTACTAAGAGGAAGAGAGAGGATAGGAAAAGCAAAAGCAAGAAAACTTCTGAGTTGTGATAAAGAGAGCTAAGAAAGTGAAGGAAACAGGAAAATCCAAGTGATATAAATGGAATCACTCACTGCCTCCCACAAGCAGACTCCAAGCAATGGCCATCTTGGAAGACAAGCACACTTTGTCCACTACGTCACTTCTATTGCTGAGCACAATGGTATGGAACATCTCTTTGCCCACTTTTGATCAGCTGTCCCAGCTGTGTCCCTTCCTAATTCCTTGTCCATCCTTTTCTGGAGTGGGTGGGGTGTGTCAGAGTGAGAAAATTTCAAAGCCTTAATGCTGTGCAAGCACTATTCAGCAACAATCAATACACTGGTGTATTATTAACACTGCTTTAGCCACAAATACAAAACACAGAACCATATGGGTGCTATGAAGAAAGTTATCTCCATCTCAGCCAGACCCAGTACACCTGTATGAGGCCAACAGGCTTTGTGTTATACCAATGACATAGACCTCAGGACACGTTAGGATTTAGCTGGCTTTGTTTTGAACTATCTGGAGCTGTATTACAGCTTGTTTAGCCATTATGTAAACATCTAATGACATGAGACTATTGCCTGTTTGGTTCTAGCAAAGCACAGCTGTGGGAAGAAATGATAAAAGCTACAGGGTGTGTGTGTGTGTGTGTGTGTGTATCTATATATAAAGTGTATACATACACACACACTTGTAGCTAATAGATGATAACAGCAAGCCATTGCCTTGCATGTATCTATGATCATAAACAAGATGACCCTAGAACAGAATGCAATGTGCAGAGGTAGGATGGCAACAGGAGCCCTGACTGTATGGACAGAGGGTGACACCAAGGCTCAGGGCTGTAGGAGCCCTCTACTCAGTCCTAACACATCATGGGTCATCAGGGTTCCTTCTCCCTTATATGGTGACTTTTCCAGCATGTTGGAATTGAATTTTGTGGTCAAACAGTGCAGGCATGCTGGTGGACAGCGAGTTGCGAGCTGACTGAGAGTCTGGGGGCGAGGTGGACAACCTGCTGGGAGCCTCTGTCATCTGCCAGGCCTCTTGTCACCTTGGCTTGTGTGCTGGGAGAGCCTGCAAGCCCCTTGGAGGGTTCCTGCCATGTTCCTACCACCTCCCTGCCACCCCAGAAGAGTAACAGGAATCATCACAGCAGCAGTGGTCACAATCTGCAGACACTGGCACATGCAGCATAGCACAGGCACAGACTGATGATAAGGATGGAACTGAAATTCAGCTGCTAAGCAGAGCAAGGGGCCCCAGCAAGGTTCCTCAGAGCTCAGGTACACAGCTGTGAGTACCGCAGCCTGACCCCAGGCTGCACAGCTGCACTGTGCCAGAGGTGGCCTGGAGCACTTCAGCAGGGGTAAGAGATGGCAGAGCTTTTTCGCGCCCATGGGGCCCCATCCGTAACAAACCAGGGGGAAATTAAGAACTTCATACTGTAATTTGGTTAAAACAAACTGGTGGCATTCCCAGTGTTGCAGAAGGAAGCAGACCTCACCAGTCTGGTTTAGTGGTAGGCTTAATCCTGCTTCAGAAGCTGTGCAGGATATAATGAAAAGAGGCACCTGTAGTACTTTAATGTCAGCAGAGATGCTAAAACACCTGACCATATTCAGCTCCATCCTTTCTCCTGTGCTTCAGACACAAAGTAACTATACAGAAGCCATGTTATACACACAGAAAATATTATTTCCTTGCCAGTGTCCAAAGACATGCTGAGTAATGAGATTACTATGGCACAAACCACTGCAAATAAACAGGTTCAGATGTGCCTGGAAAAATCTCTGTAAGACTGGTCACACAGTTTTTATTCACAATGAGGGTAGAATACTGTGAAAAGCATCCTTATAACCACCGGTAACAGCAAAAGGGAAGAATGTTTTGGACTCCACAGCTATTCACTGCACAGCTCATTCCCTATTCAAAGCAGGGGCGGCTGCAGCCCTGATGTAACTGTAGGGAGAGGAAAGATCTTCTATATCATATTATGTCCCTGTGTCACAGAGCTGAGGAGAAAGTACTTACTCTCCACTTCATCTGGCACCCCATGTTCTCTAGATTCCTTCACAGCCAGCACAGAAAGACAAGAATACAAATGCGATACACCCACCTTGCTAACAGTGCATGAGCTCTCATCCCTGCAGTACAGTAACGGAAGCTGTAGACAGCAAGGGAACTAAAACCAAAAACCTGGATCTGCAAATACTGCAGGCAACTCAGAAAAGGAACTATTAAGCAACTTGTAATTCCTACACTCTGTTCTAAATGGATACACATGGGGCAAGAAGAGAATGCAGATGAAATTATTCAGAACCACTTACCTAAATCAAACATCTCCCAGGCTGGGGTTTATCTCACATCTAATATATCTATATTCTCTTTCCAGACAAGAGTGAGAGTGAGGGATCTTGACAAGCACCTTTTTTTTTTCCTAGCTACAATAGCGTCCTGTATGACTGCTTATTGCTTGGCTAAATTTAGGTGCTGTGATTACTGTCCTTACTGACTTCCCTTTACAATCTCAATAGTTTGAACTGTGGTACTTTCAAATTTTTTTGTTTAAAACAACAACAACAAAAGCAGCAAAGAAATCTTACATGTTCTCACCTTGGGAATAGAATTTTTTGTGTAATCATTGAGGCAGTCAAATTTGTATACTGCCTCCTACACACAGGGATTTTGTTTACATCTACATGTAACCCACATTCTGCTGTGCAAAGAAATCAAGACCTTCTCAATCCTCTTTCATTTTTATATGCATGTTCAAAGCTTATATTTCATAAATCTCTACCTATTAAAACAGAAATTTCACTCCATTGCAATACAGAGTATCACTTAGACATGTGTTTACATGAAGGAATAAAAGAAAAGGTTTACACACTATGACATATGCAGTTAAAAAAGCATAAATATCTGGACTAATAACCCTACTTTGATGTCAAATTTCAAGTTTCTGCCATCCTCCAATGAAACTGCTGGAATGATTTGTAAAAGTCCTAAATAATGTTTAAAAAAGGAACAAATGCCTCTTAACTTGTTCTCTTACCTATTAGGTAGTCATTTATTTATGAATATTTTTTAAAAATAATACCATTAAAATATACTGGGGAAAAAGCACAAAACCGTGAGAAAGTTATAAATATACAAAATAAGTCACTATAATGTAAATGAACTGGCAGCATTATCTTTAGTTGTTTCTACTGATTATGGCGACATTAATGTTCAGGGTCATGTTGCAAAGAAAATAATTAAGATCCATGAGAAAAGCTGCACATATCTAATAGCTAGTGATCTCAATGGTGCAAATCAGAGAGAGAAATATAAATTTTCCCAAAGAACTTTCTCCTAAAAAAATAATCTCTATCACAGCACTGTCATTTCAGTCTACAAACACCCTCCAGCTGAAGAAATTAAGAACAAGAGCAGTGAGAAGCACATGCCGATTAACTTGTTCCTGTGCTTCTTGTTTCATCATGAAGCTTCACTGACACTTTCTGTTCCCTCTCTTCCCTCAGTTTCTTCAACTGCACCTCCTTCTGTGAGAAAAGAGGTATACGAACAAATAAATATGAAGTGCTGATTCATCTCTATTTATTTCTGCCAAAGGTAAATGTGAAGAGCTTTGAGACCATCGAAAACAGCGATTGAATCATAAAGGAAGATGATGGGGTAGTTTCGTGGTGGTGGAAAAGTATGTGAAAAACAAGAATATGAGCAGAGTGATGAATAATTTGGGGCAAGGGTCCTCAGAAAAAATAAGTAACGCATACCATTTGTAAGGCTGAATGTTACTAGGAGATTTTCTGAGCTAAGCATACAAGGATATCAGTAAGGAGGGCTGAAAAGATACTCTTACATTTTTCTCCATGTTGCACTATTCCCTATACTCCTCTGTCATCTCAGAACTAACTCTCTCCAGGCTGGTAGCAGAATCATCATTTCTCATCTATCAAGTAGCACTTTCTAAATATGCTAACATATAGGGGCAGCATCCTTATGCAGTAACAACTTCTTACATCTTCACTATTGAAAGACAACTCCTCCTTTGCACTTGATCCCGAGAGAGCTTGCCTTTGTACAGAAGTTAGATGTTTTAGTACTTCAAAAGAGTAGTCTGACATTAGCAGAATTGTCACATTGTGGCAGAGCTATTTTTGTACTACCTACATTAGGACTGTCTTCTGGCATCTGCAAGAGATCTGACAAAGAGCTGCCAGCTGCCAAAGGAGACTGTATTAGGGTAAAATAACAAAATGAGTATATTAGGGTAAAGTGATACAGGAAAGACTGGGTACACTGTAAGAAAACAATTAATCTGTATTAGGAGCTCTTTTAAGAACTAAAATTCTAAAATAAATTATTCAAAATATTATGTAAATATGTATGTCAAAGGATGTCTATTAGAGTCGCATGAACAGGCACAGATTAAGTATGACTGACTAAGGTGCAGAAAAAGTTGCTAAAGCCATGAAACTAGTATCAGCACAACAAAATCTAAAAATATGTGGAAGTAAAATGTGAATAATGAAAAGTAGAGCTTAAAAACTTAGGAATAGGTCAGGTAAGAATACTGACATTATGCCAACAGTATCAGCAAGAAAGTCCATTGTGACCATGTATCTAGCAATTAATTTCCATACAGAGATGATGGCATAGGACAAATTAGGAAGTTAATAGTTTAAACATTTGCAGAGGCAACTGAACTTAGAGTCAACAAGCACTCATGAAAATAACCCTTAAATAGATAAGGAATTATCTAAAACAATCTCTGAATGAGTAGTGATTATATTCAGGTACTCCTGGAGAATGTGGGAAACGTTCTACAGAAGTGGAGAAGTGCAGAAACAGGAAAAAGCCTGAAGGAATTACAGAGGTATGATAAATTAAAAAAATGATTTTGGCAAATGATAGTACTAAGGCAATAAAAAATCATTCAAAATGGACTTCCAAGAAGCCTAATCCCAAGGCCTTGCCCTAAGCACTGTGGATGGTGGTCTGTGTTCTCTGGCTGCCCAGAGACAGCAAGTGCTCTCCAGTCTTCTGCTATACACTTCAGCTGCACTCCAGCCTCACAGTCCTCACCTTAAAAATGTTTTGCAATAAAAGAGGTTCTCACTGTCTATTACATCTCCTGTTCTGATGATCAGTAGTTAAAGTAATGCTCTGGCCAGACCTTCCCAGTTGTACCACAGACCTGACACAATCTGTAAAAAGTTTATGTGATTCTCACAAGAGCTGTATAGAGTTTCCTCTGTATCTCACCAAGAACCCAAAACACAGGAATTCATCATGACTGTTGTTTCTCAGGCCCTTCCTGGAAACAGTCACCTATATGAACACTAGATGGACTACTTTGTTTACACAATTCACTACTGTAATAGATAATGGAGAAGACCAATGAAAGTACTCACTTTATAATAAAATATTGCTGCAGACAGGTTGCAACACAGTTAAGGTACTATGTCAGGACACATGTTACTGCACATAGTGCATTTGGAAAAAACGGTGTAGCATCCTATGACTAATAAAAGCTGCTTGCATTTATAGCCACTTTTTATTGTCTTATTCACTTACGTACTTGGACTGGCTTTTATTCAATCAATTTCTTTAGAAATAAAAAAAATTGGCTTAGTAACTACAAACTGGAATTGCTCTAAAAATATTACCCTAAAGTTTCTTAGAATTATCAAATAATAATATCCTGGAACAGATGAACTATTGCGATCAAACATGATTCCATGTAACTTCTGAAGACAGGAAAAATAAATTCAATTTAAAATCTGTTTTAACCAAAGATTTATGCTGAAATCCAACACAAATTCAAACAATATAATCTGGAGAACAAAGCAGCAGTTCATCTAAAGTACAAAGCACAAATTAAAGTCATGCTACTAAATCATAATTTATAAAAGCAGTTACAGACTCAACATATCTAGAGAACAAAAGATTAAAAACCTGCACAGGCAATTCTTTCAAGGATGACTGAGCTCTTGTATTTTCATCACTGATTTTTATCATTTCTTAAAGACTGAAATATATTTTCAATATTGTACATTATCAAGTTCCCTATTTAACTTTATGGTTCATTCCAGAATCCCCAATAGTTTTTAGCTATTCTTTGTTGGAATAATAATGTGCTGTCCAAATAGTAATTTTCTGTTTCTCCAGGGATTAGTTAATACTTCTGCTTGCAACAGCAAATGTTACTTATGAATTTAGAGGAATAACTTAAAACAGCATAAGCACCTTTACACTTCTAGGGAGTAAGATGGAATAACATGACTTTAAATAAATCTACTCTTAGACAACTTAGAGATGTAAAAATACTGTCTCCAATAAGCCTCTGTAAAACACATTTCACTACCTACAGAATATCACATGCCTACTTTGAAATCAACAAATGCTAATTTCAAGAATAGGTTAATTGCAAAAATGTAAAAATGAAATATTTGGTTATATCTAAAGCTCTGAAATGACCAGTATGGATAAAGATTTTGCCTTAAAAATCTTTAAGATAATAAATGTAATCTGGTTTTTTACTACTCTCTGTTCTATGATAACACTGCACATCTTGAAAACTTCTTGATGCTTTCGATCAACCTCTCCCTGCTCTTTCCTTTCTCCTTTTCTTCCCCATACACAAACATTTTAAGTATTGCATCTTAAATGTGAAGTATTTTCTACCATTTCAAAACTAGAAGTAATTTTACAATAGCATAGAGAAGAAAATATCCAGAAAGTAACATACATTTTGAAGTGTCAAATCACTGATGTTAGTTGACATTGCTCTCAGCCAGTCAGCACTTTCCTGGGCTGTATAAAACTGAAGTATCCCAGTACTAACTCCATCGAGTGCCAGCACTTCAAACGCATTAGATCTGCAGTAAGAAGAAATATATCCATGAAGGAAGATGCGTCAATTTTCTGAAACTGCCCAATATTTATCAGTGTTCAAGTGATTTTCACATCTTTTGACAAGTTTTGAGTGTTCACTTTACAAATCAAAAGAAAAGCAACAAAAAGAAGAAGAATAATGGGCAGTACCAGGAACAACAGATCAACAAGTACTTTTGCTGTACCAGCATATACATGTCCTGATGATAATTTACTTCCCTTCATTTTATATATTATGTTCATAATTACTAAACTACTGATCTTTTTGAACAAGCATAATTTTAATTTATTCTTAACCAAAATGCCAATATTTTTATTGCATTTTGGCTTCATTTACTAGCAATGTATGAAGATGCAAAAAACCTGGTTTCCCAAGATTTTGTTACTCGTATTCCTATACTTTTCTACATATCATTCAAAGCAATGTCTTCTTTAAGCTCTTTTATGACATAGGAATTTGAAAAATGTTCTTAGAAGTTTCTTTAAATTATTTTCTTTAAATTATTTTATCAAAACAGCATTGGCATATGCTAATGTCAATGCATTTTATTAATTTTTAATGCAAATTTTACAGGTTTACACCAACTTTATTCTGCAAATGGCAATGCTTTCCTTACTATCTGTATACACCAGGCACCATGCATGTACTTCTGAAATCCCGTGCGTTTGGATGCTGGTGGGATATGCTTTTGTAACTTTCAGGTTTTTCAACAGGAATAACAAAAGCTCATTATGTAGTGGCATGGAAGTACACTGGTTTAAATTTTTAAAAAGTGACATGCAATAGTTGCAGTAACTAAACTTCAGAAATATACATAGATTATTCAAATGCCTATGAGTGTCAGGAGAATTAGATTTCAGTTACACACTTTCATGACAGATGATTATAATTACCTTAATGATTGTGCATGTTTATTTTGTATATAGTATGGAGAATATTGCTACTACCTTCTACATTTACAAATTAAATATTTATACTTATATGCTATATTGCTTAATTTTTGGTACTAACCTAGAAGAATGCAAACTACTGAATTAAGAGTACTGCTCTATGAAGTTGATGAGTTTTCCTGGGGTTCTCTGATCTAAGGTGAAGTCCTCTACTGCTTAAATTATGATATATGTCAACATAAGCATTCAAAATGATGCATAGAGGTTAATAGGCAGTTCTTTGTTCATGACTTATTGAAAAAGTTATAAACCTAACCTTTGTCATTTGAAGGGAGTTTGATGGCGAACGTGAATACTGAACTCGATTTACTTGCCATAAAATGGAATACAAACTACCCATCAAACACAGTATTAGTAAGACAAAGTATCTGAATAGATACATATGATATGTTATACTGTTAAAAGAGTCATAAAGCATTAAACTTGCTGTTTGCAAAAATTAACATTCTTGGCCTAATGACTTAAGTATGTATCATCTGATTCTCTGTTTTCCTTTCATGATTGAATTATCATGGTAGCAACTAAAACATGATGGCAATGGCACAATTCTGTGCCACTTTCATTTCAGTAAATCTCTTTCACCTCTTCAGAATGAAAGAAAAGGTCAGAACGAATCCTTTTATCATCTTCAAGTAAACTGAGTGAAATAATCACCTCTCAAGCATATAGTTCCTTTTATCTAAGGCTCAGACAAAGATCCCAACAGTGCTGTAATGGAATGACTTATGGTATGATCTCTTCAACATCCCACTGAGACAGTGAAGATCTGTCATTCCCTATGCATTGATACACACAGGAGCCTGGAAGTAGATTTAATTTGGTGCTGTGAAGAGATGCCATGCACAATGCTCATCCTAAATATCCAATTCAAATATCAAAGCTAAGATGCTAAAGTCCTGACACAGAGAGAGGACAGTCCAGAGCATTTAAGAGAGCCAAGAAAGAGTAGTGCTCTCCTTGGAACCAGAGGAAGCCTAGGTACTAAGCCAGCTTCAGTAGATGAACAAAAGCACACAGCATGAATGTCTTATCCGAGTGGCATGAAGTTATACAAGTGACTGATGAAAGATCACAGGAGGGAACTTCCCAGAAAAAACCTAATGTGACCAAAACCAGGCAAACAAAATTAAAAAATTAACAAGCTTTATTATAAAAATTAACCAATCTTTTATCATTGGAAATATGGTGCTGGCAATATTGCAGATTACACTAAAACTCCTGTTGTCCTTTGCCTCATTAAAATATGGTAATCAGTTATAAAAGACAATGAATAATATTCAAACAAATGTATATAAAGGTCTAACACTTCATGAACAGGTTATTTGCACAGAATCAAATAGAGTGTGAGCGACCCTGCAAGTCCTCTAGTCCAGTCTCCTCGTTAACTGGGAGACCCAAACTGGACACAG
>NW_008690981.1:14730-29020 GCF_000695815.1 Acanthisitta chloris | reverse complement strand
CAGGCAAGCATAACCACTTCCCCTAACCTGTTGACTACACTATTGCTAATGCAGCCCTTTGTGTGGGGCTTCATCACTGAACATGCGCTCAGCTGAATTCTGCTCAATGGGGTGTCCATGAAGATCCCCCAGCCCTTCCTGCAGAGCTGTTCCCAGCAGACTGACACCAGATCATTGGTCTGATTCAAGGCTGCTGATGTGGCAGTGGTGGTCATGTGGCCTGGCACACATGACTGAGACCTCTGGGGTACTGCTGTCCCCACTGTGCTGACGCAGGCAGGAAGGTAGTTTTACCAAAAAGCACTTCAGTGCATTAAATGACATAGGAAAAGAAAGAGCCAGGGTTTTTCATAGTTTACAGTTGCCAGCTATGAAATCTGTACTAGTAATACACTGATTTTGCTCTTAACCTTAATCTGCTTTACTATAATTGTCTCTAGCCTGCAGTTACAATAGTTACAATATATTGATATTGTTCCATGTATCATACTGTGTTCTGAAAAGCATAGTGTACAGAAGGCTGCAAGTAAAAAGAAATATCCAAACTAAAAATAAAACTTAACAAAATGAACATTGAGGCTTTTGTTTTAAGTGAAACAATCAGTGCAAGCTCCAAAACAGCACTGGAATTCAGGAGAAAATAAATCCCAGAGGCTTAAATGCCATGCCTTTCTCCATTTACTCAAAACGCAAAAAAAGAAAAAAAATAGAGGCACAACAAAGCACCTATTCCTGTCACTTGACAAGAGGGAACTTTCCATTTAATTCCAAATAGTAGGTTTGAGAGGTCTCAAATGCAGCCCATTTTAACACACAGTCAGAGGAAGTTGCCACCTGTTCTACTACTGCAGTTATGGTACTGACTGCTGCAACTAGAACCAGAAATGAATATTTGCATTTCCAAAATTCTAGAAATGTGTCAAATTATCCTTACATTTCTTATTTTCACATTTGTCTCCCAATTTGTAACTTTGTTTCCTTCAAGCATTTCCACTAAGAAGCATGAGGCACTGTCTTCTATGCTCAGTCTCTTTCTATCTCACTTTCATGGTGAAATGATCACAGAATCTTAGAATATTAAGGATTTTGAATGGATCTTGAAGATCATTGAGTCCAATCCCCCCTGACATGGGCAGGCACACCTCCCACAATGATGAATGAACCTTCTGGGGTTTGGTTATGGCATTAATTTCTTTTAATAAAATAAACACTGTCTTTGTGAGAATGGCAGTCAGAATAACAGATGGACATTGGTAGACTTAAGTTTTCTTCTTGGTATTGACACTTTTAAACATATAATAGTAATTAATATTAATAAACATATTTTTCCATATGAGCAGTTAGCTACTTAGAGGTGTTAAATCCACAGAGTTTTCTAAGAGAAAATGTACTTGCAGTACCAAGCAAAATGGGAAAAGCTGAATTTTTACTTTATTGGAGGCTAAGAATTTCGTCAAGGCATATTTTTAGATTTTTCATATGTGGCATGTGAAACCATATCTCTGTTAGACTTATAGAGGTATTTTATAGTATTTCCTTTATAAAAACCTAGATGCATGTCTGACTGCTGCTGTTTTACCTGAAGTTTACTACCATGCTGATACAGACAGACACATTTGATCAGCTTCCCAGGTCCTAAATCAGTATTCTTTCTAGATTGTGTCATTTTTTGATGCCTGAGTTGACATTTTCTTGCGGCTTGCTTACAGTACTATATAGCCCTCTTGCTAGAATTTCTGTTTAAACTGAGGTTTCATGGATTATGGGTGGATCTGGGTGGAAAGTATCCAAAAAGAATGATTCAAATTACTTAGTCTCTTTGAAATGTTGTATTAAAAATAATGGGATTTTGTACTGTAAATGTCATATAGCCTCGTATCTTCCAAAAATTTCAGATTTGCTTATGTAACTGGACTATTAACAGAAACTATGTAGCTAAAAAGATATCAAAGCATTAAACATAAACTTGGATTGCAATTCATGTTTGTGTTTTTTTAGGGGAATATTTTGCTTCTAGCATTGCAACTGGTTTATTTTTATTATACTTAGAGCAATCAAACAAGATAACTGAAGTAACACAGGCATTATGCTTCTACAGATATTTTCTCACTGATGGATCAGAAAACTGTGAGCAAGTACTCATTCAGGTTTTGTAACTCAGAGAGATTGTATTTAATTCCTAGACCTTTCTGAAAATTGTTTATTCCATTTCTTAGATTTCAGTTTATTTATCTAATTCAAGGCATTTTGTTAGCTTACTGAAATGTTCAATGGAACATACAATCCTTCAGAAAGATTCTGTTAAGAAATCAGTGAGTCCATTCTAAAAAAAAATTATTAAAATTACACAATACTGTCTGGAATTGCAATGGCCAGAATACCAAGGAATAGAAAATAACACCTAAATCTAATTAAGTTGTTTTGTAATTGGGATCATAGCTACATGGGCTTACAGCTACTGGACCTGAATTATTTCCGCTTCATTCACTTCTTCAATTACCATATTCCAAATAAGCATTTTTTCTTCAGTCTCCAAACTCATAATGTGCAAGAGGTTACAGCTATTGTACATTCACTCAAAGCTCCAGTCAATACAGCAAATATGAACTATTACATAGTACTATCACTATCTCCTGTAAGGACTAAAAATACTTACCTGTACATATTTCCAAAAAAAATTTAGGATTCCATAAGAAAAATGAAAGACTATAATGAATGAACTGTGTTCTCCACCTTCTATAAGCTTACTTATCTTTACTTCTCTATCTTAAAATACCCCCACTCTAAAGTATACTATGAACCACAAATTCTGTTGGGAACTTACTGTTCTCATTATTTCTCTGTTAAACTTATAAAACATTTAGTGACAAACTCTACCACAACAGTCCAAAAATGCTAACATTACCAACTAGCAATTCAGAGTATTCACAGAAACAGCTTTCTTACTCTATACATTACCTTATTTCTTACAGAGAAAAATGACATTGATGGATTGGTGAGAGGTGTAGAAAAATAGTAGCAGTGCTATATTATAAAGGCAATCGAATAAAAAAGTTATTTAATTGATAAGTAATCAAAAAGAGTAATCAGTATGCTGCATATAAATATTCAGATAGACCCAAATCATATCAACAGTGTAAAATACACTAATTCAAAGTGATTTCAGTAGTTAATACAATGTTTATTTTTCCTTTGAGAAGAAGAATGATATCTACTACATTTCCTAGCTTTCTTTTAAAATATTCTGGGGAATGTTTTCTTACTTTTGTATTGTGGTATGGGCAAGCATACTTCAGAGTCACACTGTGTAGCATTTTCAGTCATCCCTTTTTATGCATAAGGAAGGAATAAATCTATTCCATTCTCTCTTGTTTCTGTTAAAATGTATGGCACTGACATAATCTAAAATATGAAAAACATACTTGTGTGTCATGCAGTCACTGGTCTTTAGAATTTGTGGGAAAAATACAATAAAAAGTCAGGTGAAATGAAAGGCTGCAGGTAATTCCTTACTCTTCTAATGAGAAAAGAGTAACAATCAAACAGATACATATGATCCTGGTTATCTCATGATACAAGAGTATTCTAAAAGTATTCTTTTTTTTTTCCAAAATTACTGGAAACCTCAAATAAAGTACAGAATTTAAACTGCACAGTTTAACCACAAAGGAAATAATACAGCCTAATGTGATTAGATTAGACTAGATTTGATCGAAGGCACACTAAAAGTATACTACACTCTAACAGACAACTCTAGCTATATAACATATTTTTAATAAAAAAAGTAATATTGAGTAAGATGCTGACATGCCATACATTGTCATACTTTGTTGGTTTTTTTTTTAAAATACAGGCAACAAAAAGATGGCATTGAGTAAAATAGCAAACTCTGCTTGACCTATGACAATCTTTTTCTTGTTCTTAAAGTTATCTGAAAGATATTTACACCACCAGAAATGGAATGGTGAAAATATGAAACACTCTTGAATATGAGGAAGAAATGAATAAGGTCAGAGGAGCCATCCAGACTGACTGATAGCAGTTTACCTCATCAGAATACAAAGAGTAGTTGTATTTACAGATACTGTACATAGTATACATAATACTATATACATATTAAAAAAAATAACTTCAGTCTGTCATTGAGCATAGTAACAAAGATATGGCAAGTTCTGCAGTAGCCAATTGCAAGAATTTCACAGGTGAAAAAGATGTTTTTATATCAGGAAAAAGAAGGATTGAAGAAAGTTGAGTGTGCATTACCTGTGAGTGGATAGACAGCAAAATAATCATACAGGCTTCAGGAACCTTTCACAAGCCATAATGCTTTGCATAGTTAAAAGGCAATGTCAAAAGCCAAAGGGCTATCGATAGTTTTTGATGGATATCTTAGTGAATAATATGTATTAAAACATTGCAACAAACCAAAGTTCAAAGAACATGAGGGAGAAAAAAATGACAAGAATGACAGACAGACTCATGGACTCATCTAACACTAAAAAAGCAGGGATGCTGTCAACTGACGTGTGCAAATAGTGCCCAAGCAAATATTCAGAGAACAGCAAAATTAGAAAACTGGTCAGAAGGATCTGTGACACATTCAGGGGAATGAATTGTCATGGACTCACTCCAATGACTCTAGACATGGCTGAAACGTGAAAGTCAGCAGAGATGTGTAGGTATGGCTGAAAGCATGATTGTTATCTAGAGTGATCACAGGCTTTATTTCATGCAAAGCAGACACTTGCTTTTAGAGGGCAATTACTGAAGACAAATGTTGTAATTTATGCTTATATGAACACAGGGAAATGTAAAATAAAGACTGCAAGTGGAATAATAGTAAAAATATGTACATGCATTTCAGAGGACAGTATATGCTAAAAGCAGTCTGGTATCCCTCAGGCAAAAGTAAACATCTTTAATAAGAACATGGGAAACACCTCATCCACAGTTAATCTCAAGGCAGTATTCCTTGAATGCTCATATAGGTATTTTTGTTGGTTTCTCAAAATACGCAAGGAACACTTAGTAGAAGGTAAGTATCATGGGATAGTGATAGGTTTTATGGAATTATTTAATTTTCCTTCAGAGTGTATACGACACAAATGAAAAGAATTCCACCAGTAATTAAGAAGTGGTGTGTATACTAAATACATATATGGGAGTGAGATGCATCACAAGAGAGTATGTCTCTCCAAGACTGAAACTGAAAGCACTAAGCACCTCAATTCATACAAGAAAAATGCATCCGTGATGGGTTGATCCCAGGTGAGCAGCCAAGCATCCACACTGCCACTCACTCTCCCACCACACTCGAGAGACAGGAGAGAATACAAAGAGCAAGAAACCTCATGAGCTAAAATAAAGGTAGTTTAATAAGCAGAGGGAAGCAGGAAAACCCCAATAAACCAAACCACAACAAAACAAGTAATGCAAAGGCAGTCACCATCTGTCACAACAATAATGATGTCCCGTCAGTCTCCAAGCAATGGCTAGCTGCCCCCAGGCTCCCTCGGCTCAGTTTTTATTGCTGAGCAATGATGTTACATGGGCATGGAATATCCCTTTGGTCAATTTGGGTTATTGGTCCTGGTTGCACCCCCTCTCCTTGCCTACCCCTTCGCCTACTCATTGCATGCGAGCAAAGCATGAAAGAGTGAAGACCTTGATGGTGAGCAAGAACTGCTCAGGAACAAGCAAAATACTAGTATGCTGTTAACATTGCTTCAGTCACATACCAAAACAGAGCACCAGATGGACTACTATGAAGAAAATTAGCTCCATCTCAGCCAGACTTACTACAATAACTGACAGTGTTTCACTTCAAAGAATTCTCAATATGCATATGCTACTGTTTGGGGAACTGGAATCCCATGGGATTGCTCCATCTAATGAATGTGTAGAGTGCACAGAACAGGAGTGAAACTGCTTCAAACTATCAGTGTGATAACCAAATGCAGAGGTGTAAGTGCTCTACCTTCTTCCACTTATCCTTTACATATTAGAACATTGATGATAATTTGACAATGAGCTGATGTTTAAATGTGCACACTGAGATTTGTTAATTCACAGGAGATCTAAGCTGTGAATGGCTGGAGGCCTGTGATAGATTGGGAAGGGCTGGACAATACAAACTGGTCAGCTGAAGTATGGAGGAAGAAAGTGGTGGAGGAAGCGATGAGACTAAATAAAGCAGAATTAAGAGTTCAAAGTGTGCGGAAGAATCTAAAACTTTTCTGGACAATTTATTATTATTCACATCTGGTGCTTTAACACAATGTCTAGGAGAGGAGCTGCCAACTGATTTAGGAGACAAATTGCTCTAAGTCAAAGTACCGTATCTGTCCTACTGGAAAAATGCTTTTCAGGTCATTTTTAGGAAAGAGGTAGCAAATCTGGTATAGATAAAGAAAGCTATACACATGAATTTCTGTTACCTCCTGGTAGCAGGTGACCTATATAGTTGATGCGTCAATAGAGATTCCAATTATCTTGTTAATGTGTATTGGAAGCAAATAAATATAGGGCAAACAATAAAACCCATGAAAAATAACAACAGTGAGTGAACTCCTGTTCTTATACATATGGAGAACTTTGGACTACTCAGACCACAACTACTGGTAGATGCAAGGCAGTCATACCACATGGAATGTTTTGCAAAATAAGCTTATGTATGTTATGCTGTGTTAAATCTTTCTCAAGCACATAATTAATTGAAGCTTTATAAAACTTCACTTTTGCTTTCATCTTTCCTGAAGTCCAATAAGATCACCTCTGACCTATTCCACAGCTATTTTATGAACCATTACTTAGGTCTCTTAGATGTCAAAAGATTTTGTTATCAAAAAGACAATACTTTGCACCATATATTTTGCCAAAATCCCTTTTCAATATGAGTTTCTACATGAGAATGATACACATATACCTCTATGGCATGATAGTACATTCATGATGATTGTGCACTGTGTTATCATTTATAATGAGAGAGTTAATTGACAATATTAGAATTTGGGAATATAAAAGTATTTTATTAGAGACAGAATGAAATTTGGTACTTTCAAAATTAATTCAAATAACACTAAGCTTAAACTTTGTACTAGCTCCTGATGCTAGATTAATTGCCAAGATGAAACAGATTATAAGAACATATTTGTAGGAGCTGTACTTACAGTCCTTTTTAAATTTATCTTTGATAATCACCATGCATGCCACTAATGTTAAGAGAATATGAACTGCATAGTTTTAAGTAAGAAGACTTCTATATCTCCACTAAAATAATTCTTATAAAGACAACCATCAACAGCAAAACGCCATGTACAGCTAACTAAACCAGTGCTTCCCCTTTTAGATTACAAACCTTAATTTATCTGTTCCGGTTTTGTACCTCGAGATCCGAGCCATTGATAGAGGAACTGATAAGGTGTCTATCCAGCGCTTCTCGTATTTTGGTTCATTAGCTATGGGTGAAGAAGGTGATGATGGAGCCTGTGCAGAATAAATGAGAAAACTGTAAGAGCAGTTTATAAGACAATATAGTGAAAATAAACACGAATATGCATCTCTGTCTCTGCTTGTCTCAGAAGTAAATAATAATAGCAACAACAGTGTTCAAGAAACTCAAGATTAGGGAGAGAAACAAAAGGAATTGTTCATGTAGAAAGGAATGCTACCATCTTGATATTTTGTTCATGATGCAATTTCAGTATTACCTTATCATCAAATACATTTATATATATTTTTAGTATTAGTAAGTGTTACTAAAAAGGAGACAGTTTGCAGTCATAAATGCCTTGAATTTTCTCTAAATGGAACAAAAAATACATTTTTGGTTTAAATTAATTTGGTCTGTACATCTACATGCCTCAAACAATTATCAGAGAAAAAGACACAAATAATATCATAATTAAATATTACATTAGAGAATTTCTTCTTTGTGCATTGCCACTTTTAACCAAAATATTATTTAACAGCAGTTTTAAAAGTCTGATTCCTGTCTTACCCCTATATAGACTGATGAATTTTGAAATTTTATCTTTGAAGCTTTTCTTCAAATGCTTCTACTAGAAAGGCAAGATTGTTGATGCTATCTAAGCAGTAAAGGATATCCAGATCTAAGAATAGTGAAAATATAAATATTTTATAATCTACTCATTTCATGTAACAAATGAAAATAACCTTAAATCAAATGTGTGCAATCGCAAATTAAATTAGGGGGATTAGTCTGGATATAGAGCTATTGATAAAGGGATCTGTTCAAACCAAACCTAAAGCTTACTATAGACTGTTCATTCTGATCATATATGTAGCATTTTGTGTACTACAACTAAATAGTGCATGATGGCACCAGGAACAAAACATGATAAAAAGAAAATATGCATGAAATTTTAAAACTTGTCACAGAACCACTAACACTAAAATAATTAGGAAACTGCAGAGACATATACTTCTTAGCTGATATATGTTTGCAGAACATGTAGGTTTTTCCCTTGTGCAATAATATCATGGGATTTACCATATTGCATCAATGACTGAAAGTACAGAAGTATGTGCAAATTGTCAAAAACGATTGCAACTGGGCTTGTTTGCAAATGATTTCAAAATAGTGTCCATAGGCAAAAATCAATTAAATTAGAAATGGATTAGAAAATTATGGAAACCATTGCGCAGTATATCAACTGAGATTTATGAGCATAAGCTTAAAAATGTGCTTATTAAATACACAACAAATATAGCAACAACCCAGGAGTTTCTTACAGAATGCATAAAAATGATTAATTGAAAAGTTTATATTGGTATTTATAGCTCTGCCCTACCATGATGCCAGAGCATTTCACTCTTCTATAAAGAGATAATATCTACAGAGAGGCATCTGAGAACAATTCACAGACATAGATATTTAGGTCAAAGTTAGGCATCTATGTTGTCTCTGAAGCACAATTATTTGTCCCACATTGTACAGAGAACTTTCCAGTACAGAAGGGAGCTGAAAGTTGATTATTTTTATATGAACTGTAAATATGGACCGAGTAATACTTATGAAAGCAAAGAAACCACAGAATGACTCAACTTCAGCTGTGTTATGTCCAGGTGCCCCAAAGCCATAAAACTTCCTCAAAATAAAGAGCATTCTGGGAATTTTCTGTTTCTTTTTCTTGCTGATAAGGATTTATTTTTTCCTCCTAAAGCTTCTTCTTACAGTCAGTAAAGGTTGATCTTTCTATTTACTTTTTCAAATAAGTCAAAATTGTGAGTTTCATATTGTAATAAGGTGACTGAGCCTTAGTGACTAAGGGACATTTTTCTAGCTAATGAAAACTTGGTAATGAAATTGCTGGAGTTGGTAACACTAAAGGATCTTTTAGACCACAATCTCTTTGGGGGAAGGAATTTAATTTAGATCATTTGCAATCCCTAGAACAACCCAGTTTTCACTTGGCTCAGATCTCCTGGTGGTTTTGCAGTATAAATATTTCATAATCAAGTCCATAGACTAATTCTATTTTATAGAATTAGCCACAAAAGGTTAAGGTGTCTCCAAAGCTTCGCATAAATGTAATAAAACCATAGTGAAGAAACTGACACATATTTTAGAAATTTGTACAAACTAAAATAATTGACAGAACCACATGCAATCTGAAGTTGGAAATGATCAACATAATCCAGCATGTCTGGAAACTGAAATGTCTAGGAATAAAGCAGAAGGTAGTTTAACACAGTCAAACATAACTAGTTGAACATGATCACTAAATTTAAATCCAAGGATCAGAAAATAAAGGAAATAAAAATTCCTGTGACACCTTCACCTACTGTTTCCATCCTCTAAACTCTCAAGATGCAGAAAACCTTTAGACAATTTAAACATAAAAATCTGTCTTTTTTTGTGACCTATTAGCTGTACTTCTTTTAGAAGGCTGTTGAACAATATTTGGTAATATTCTAGGTGATTTAAGAGCATTTGGTAGCAAAAAATAAGTGGGTCACTTAGGGAATTTGATGTTTCCATTTGGTTTCTTACAATTCAATCAAATGCTTTAGTAGGATACCAGTGTAAAAAAACCCCAAAACATCTCAGTGTAAATAAAAATTATCTAAACTATAACAAGCAAAACAGAGCAGAAGGGCACTATCAGTGGACTCCCACAGTTACATAAGCTGTTCAGTATATTGATTAATGATCTGGACAAGATGGTGAACATGAGACTGACCAAGTTTCTATTCCTATGCATAACAAGTAACAAAGAATGATGAAAAGAAAACCAAACTGGAGACAGCTGCAGAAGAACCTCATTATACTGAATGACTGAGAGATAAAAGGACTGCTAAGAATAGATAAATGTATAGCAAGGCACATGAAGAAAGACAATATTAACTTTCCCCAAACTGTAATGGGATATGAACTGTCGATTTATGCTCAAAATTTAGATCTTGCAGTTGTGGGAAAAACAGATCTTGAAAGGAATGGAATCTTTTTCTAACAAGTTAAGAAAGATTCTTTAGTCTGGAAAAGAAACTACTGAGGGAATTGTATGACCAAGGTATGTAAAAAAATAAATAACAAAGGGAGTAGGAAATGGGTTCACTGCTATTTTCACTTAAGAAGCAGGGATATTGATTAGACGAAAAAGACAGAAAGAGAAAAACAAAGAATGGATGGATTTATATAACAAACTCTACTTTAGGAAGCCACTATGCCAGAAGACACTTGAGATGCAGCAAATATACCCTATAAACAACTATACAAATTTCCCGGTTTTGCATTGTCTGGAGGGCATCTGCTGGGAACAGGTTTTTTGGCTAGATGGTCCTTTGGTCTGACCCAGTGTACTGAGCTGGCTGACCTTCAAGCCATCTCTCTACTAAACAGCTGCTGCTGCTCATGTTGAAAACTCTCCACGTCATACCTCCAAAGCACTAAACAACATTGCCTGTTTAGAGATCATCTCTGCTATCACAGCTATTACCCTCCTGTTCATTTCACCCCTTTGGTTTTCTGCTGAGATTGCCAACAATGCTGCCAATTAATGCCAATTTGCTGTAACACCTGTCCATTAAGAAATGTATTGAACACAAAAATCTCATTTTTGACAGAACGGTGAACAAGAATCAAGTTGTAATGACACATAATCGCTACCCACCTGGAACAGTTGTGTACTGTTAACTTGGAGGAGGGTCTGATTCTATATCCCATTAGCAATCATTGACCTATGAAGGACAATGTAGGCAAGTGGTTTGTTGCTTTCTTGTATAGCAGCTCAGTATGAGGCAACCAAATAGTCTTCCCAGAAGTAGAATGATTCCAGAAAGTCCTCCACTAATTAGGAAACTTAATCAGATATGTCTCTATAATTACGTTTCCAGTAAGAACATAAGAAAGAAGGCAAAAGATTCCAGCTGGCTGGGACTGTCAAGTTTTCATTTTTTTGTGATGTACAATTTGCAGAACTTGGGAAACTCAGTTATTTTATCTTACTTTCTTTTAAACTCTGCAAGAAAAATATCTGGTCTTCAGAAGGACATCTGGAGAAAAGGAGGCTCAAGGAAGACTACAACTAGCTGAAAGAAGGTTGTAATGAAGTGGGGGGTGGTCTTTTCTCCCAAGTAACAAGTGATAGGATAAGAGGAAATGGCCACAATTGTGACAGAGGGGGTTTAGGTTGGATATTAGGAAAAATTTCTTTATGGAAAGCGTTATCAAGCATTGAAACAGGCTGTCCAGGACCAGAGTCACCATCCCTGGGGTTATTTAATAGATATGTAGATGAGGTGCTTAGGGACACGGTTTAGTGGTGGACTTGGGCATGCCAGGTTAACATCAAGTTGGACTTGATGATCTTAGAGGTCTTTTTCAACTGAAATGTTTCTATGATTCTACTATTTTATGAAATAAGAATGAAGTGTGATATCCATTAGGAAAAAACATAACCATTTCATGATAATTTTGAATTTATCCATTTTTGCTTTAGAGGATATAATATTTCAAAATGTATCATAAAAGTCTAGAGGCTGTTCCATAAATGTATATTTCTACCAAGTACATTCATATGTAAGAGATATGACTAATTCTAGATTACTATCTTTGTTGACATTGATCCAAAAAGAGATTATAATGATGATCTTGTTATTTATCTCTTAGGCAGTTTTTGCAGTTTCCACAATGCAGTGAGCATTGCTGAGAATTTCTGGAAATAGTATCAAATATTTCTCTGTAGAATATGTATATGAAAATGACAACATTAATGTATTTGATATTTATTTATTGATGTTTTTGCCTAGTACAAACAACCCTGAAGTTGAAACCATAGAAACCTAGAACTACAGGTTATATATATATACACCTATATATATCTAGGTAGGTTAGTTTTCAGTGTATCCATAAACTGATCTGATCCATGTATGCATAAGAATTTGCTAATACATATTCTGGGGACAGACAGGAAGCAGAGGCTGTATGATGCTTGGAGAAGAAAACAAGACTGCTCCATTTAGCAGTAGAAGAGTTTTACACTAGCTTACTTTAATCATTGAACAACAGAAATACCAAGTGTTCAGCCAGGAAGAGACATGAGTGAAATTCTTGTGATGCCCAGCTAACAAACGAATTATAGTGATACCTACTGTAAACAGGAGTCAGTTAGAGCTTTCAACTTGTCTCAGAATTCAGAGGGATTTAATTATGATATCAAAATACCTGTGCATTCCTTTGATACAGCATGAGTTCAGAAGAGGGTCTGTATTTACTTATTTCTAATAGAAGTCTTAGATGCAGGTGCACAATTCTGTGACAGCTCTAAGAAGACAGTAATTATCTGGTAAAATATGCATCATCAAATCATTTAATAGATAAAGGCTTCTATACAGGAAACAAGCTCTTCCAGATGAACTAACAATTTGGACACATAATATGTCTTCAAAATTCAGTGAAAGCAGCAACTTTTAATTACACAGATCTATTCTACAATATTATAACTGACCGATGTTTAATTAAATAGAAGAAGGTGAAAGAGCATGTGAAACAACCCCTCCCTTCCTATCACAGAAAAGAAACACTGTTTCAATTCTAATGCTGCATTACATGCATGCTTTTGAAATGTAATGATTGCTCTTTAAGACTTTTAATGATTTTTAATTAATGGATGGCTTTGCAGACACTGAGCACCTATACACGATGTTTGCATGGAGAGTCTGTATAGCAGTACGTGTTGGGAACTTACACTGCTATGCATTTAAATCAATTGGATTACTATTCTACTGGTGAGGAACAAATTAAAAACCTTTCAATTATATAAGTTTCTCTAGAGGTGATTTACAGTGGAAATATTAATGAGTATTTCATTACAGCTGTGCTGCTAGGTGCTAGCATATTATTATTTTTTGAATAAACCAGTAGGGTACAAGACTGAGTAAGATATTTTTAGAGAACACATATGGACTACTTGACAGAATCTTGCACCTTTTTCTTCAATTTGTTTCCCTTGGGCTAGTATGTAATTGGTTCCCAAGTAACCTCAACAACCTTGCCTGGAACATCTTTCCTGATATATTCTTCCTTTATGAGTAGGGGACAGGGGCCAGAGTAGTTTATATTACATCTCAGTTTATACTGCAGGAAGTAATTATGCCTCTTCAAAAACTACAATAGCAGTCAAAAATCCAAACACAACATTAAATGTATATAAGGAAAAGAATATAAAAAATACAATTTTGAGATTATTATGGTGCTACACTATAAATGCAAGTGTACCCAAGCTTCAGCTGTTACAGGCAGCTTTTGGCAGCCTTTCATATCCCCAAATGGGCTGTGCTGTCCTTGCTTAGGAAAACTAGCTCAAGGTTAGGGAAACTGCTTCAACTCCACACAGTCTTCATACCCCTCAGGATAAATCTGAGCCTTGACTCTTAATTCTTTCACTACTTAGGAGCTCAGTGTGTGTCAATTTGTTGCAGGAACCTGTGGAATGACCTTGGATGTAACTTTGTGGAAGAATCTGTAACCTCTATTTTACTATCATTTTTAACTATAAGCCACTTACACAAGTACCTGAACTGCTGGAGTTCAGCTATGCTAACATCAAATCTAGAAACAGCTCATCACTATATGCCTCTCTGCTTCCCCAATGATCATTACCAGGGCCTGGTATTTGGGCCAGTAATCAGACACTAACTTGGGGCAACAGTAGATGGATCCTTCTAGTTTAAAAAAAAGAAAAAACAAAAAGCTTGCTTTCATTTCTTCTAATGCTTCAGCTTCCTCATTTAGTCTTCAACGTCATGATTGCTACCCCATTATTTC
>NW_008690981.1:9984-14684 GCF_000695815.1 Acanthisitta chloris | reverse complement strand
GAACCACATGAAAGATGGTGGCTTTTTCTATTCACCATGTTTCTGACAGGTGAGAAATGGCCATAATTTGGCTTTCTCATACAAGTGAGTTTCAAATTTCTAACTTCTCTTTATGATCTAGCTCTGACCTGAAGTGGTCCATTTTGCATCTTTGGCCTGTATCAAGAATAGTGTGGCCAGCAGGACTACGGAAGTGATCATCCCCCTGTACTCAGCACTGGTGAGGCCACACCTTGAATATTGTGTTCAGTTTTGGGCCCCTCACTTTAAAAAGAGGACATTGAGGCACTGGAGCAAGTCCAGTGAAGCGCAACGAGGCTCATAAAAGTTCTAGAACACATGTTGTATGAGGAACAGCTAAGGGAATTGGGTTTGTTTAGCCTTGAGAAGAGGTGGCTCAGGGGTGACCTCATCACACTCTACAACTATCTGAAAGGGGGTTCTAGAGAGGTGGGGAATGGTCCCTTCTGCCATGCCTTCTTCAGTGAGAGGACTAGATGGAACAGTCATAAATTGAGACAGGAGAGATTCAGATTAGAAATTAGGAAAACATTTTTCACTGTTAGGGTGGTCAGGCACTGGAACAGACTGCCCAGGGAGGTGGTGGAATTACCATCCCTGGAAACGTTTAAGAGACATCTGGATCTGGGGCTGGAGGATATAGTTTCAGGTTTAGAGGACACAGTGGAGTCGCAGGTTAATGGTGGGACTTGATGACAGGTCTCCTTCAACCTTAATGATTCTATTCTATGATTCCATGACATGCACATTCAGGTTCCTTAGACAGTCATGAACGTGATCCTCTCCTACAATGGGCTGAGGGTCTTCATTCTCCAAGTCTCTTAATTTTCCTTTCTCAACCTGGGCAGTGTGGCTAGAGTACTTGCTGTTGAAGACTGAGGCACAGAAGTCAATGAGAAGCTCAGCCTTCTCTTTATCAAGGGTAGCCAGAAATTTTGTCTCCATCCAGAGAGGTCCCACATGACCCCCAGTCTTCATTTTGTTTGAAAAATATTTCTAGAAGCCCTTGCCAGATTCAATTCTATCTGGAACTTGCTTCCCTAACATTGTCCCTAACTGCTTATATAAACACCCTGTACTCCTCCCAGGCCTCCTGTCCCCACTTCTGCCTCTTGGAGGCTGCTTCTTTTGCTCTGAGTTTGCTCAGCAAGTCCTTATCCATCCATAGAGGCCTTCTGGTATTTTTGTCCGATTTCCTCCTTGTTGGGATACATTTCTCCTGAGCTTGGAGGAGGTGATCCTTGAAAATCAGCCAGGATTCTTGGGCCTTGCTACCCTCCAGGGCTCTGTCTCATTGGATTCTACTGAGCAGGTCTTTGAAGAGGCCAAATTCTGCTCTCCTGAAATCCTTCCTGCCCTGAGGACCTCAAACTCCACTATCTCATGGTTGCTGCAGCCAAGGCTACCTTGAAGCATTACATTCCCCATCAGCTCCTCCCTGTTGGTGAGCATAGTGTTGAGCATGGCACTTCATCTTGCTTGTTTCTCAATCACTTGCATGAGAAAGTTGACATTCACACATTTGAGGAACCTCTGGGATTGCCTGTGCTTTGCCATGTCCCTCCAACAGATACCAGGGTGGTAGAAATCAAGTAAGCAAAGAGACTCAAAATATCTTAATCGTAAGTGCAATTTAAACAAACAAACAAAAAGCAAAAAGGAAATGGATAAGGATTCAGGAAATAACCAATTTCTATCAGAAATTATAAAAAATGTAATGAATTGGGCTTCTTTTTGCTACTACCACACACTAAAGTGAACAAGTTCATAAGAACTATAAGAAACAATATATTCACATGCAAGGGCTGTGTATGGGGAAAATAGGTATAATTGAAAAATCAAACCAGATACCAAACAAATGCAAGTTACTGTCTTCTACTTAGCATGAGTTCCATTGTGATCCTGCTGCACATTTTTTCTCAAAGCTAAATAACAAAGCCATAATCTTTAATCTGACCTTCACTGATCTTTGACTTCTTTTCCAGTGAAAACAGACCTGAATTTACTACATCCCCAATTTAAAAATTGAAGCCATCTTCTTTGAGGGTGTATGAATATCAGATTAATTTTCAGTGGTTTAAATGAGCACTTTTCAAACTAGTAGTAGAAATCATAAAGCACCAAATATTGTTCAGTATTGATTTCCTTAGCAGCTACTAAGACCTTCTTTGTATTTTCAATGCCATGTTTCCTACCATCAGCTTTTCTTAAAGCTCCAAGTTAAAAAACAAACAAAACCTAAACCCATATTTGACTTAAACTTCACTGCAAAATCAAACAAATGTGTAATTTTTGTGCAGGTGAAATGACCAACCTGATCAATCAGATGTTAAATACTGGAAGAAATAAGTCTGCTGAAAGGATTAGCAGTGACAGTGCAGATCAATACAACTAAAAGATAAGATCTTTAAAGATACCTTTCATTCACTTCATTAATGTCATAGTGAAAGTCCCAAACAACTCTAATCAGAATTAGAAAAACACAAAGCATTTCCTTACAATTCTATAGAAGTGTAGAGTAGAAAGCTGTTATTTAATAGGCTTTTTCCAGCTTTTGCTCCTATGATTTCTGAGAGGTGTAATTATAAACTGAAGATCTGAATTATTTTTCCCTGAGGTGAAAAGGGGACAGTTCACTTGATATTTTATTAACTAATGGAAAGGAACATTTATTTGCAGTGTGTTTACCTCATTTTATAAAGGTCCTCAGCACAGCAGCAGTCCAAACTAAGTGCAGCTAACTGTGTTCATCTATTTTAACTTTTTGTTCCGCAAATAAATGGAAGATATGGTGATGATTACTTTCACGAGAGTAACCAGCACTGTACCCCCAAGTGAGCTATTTTTTGTATTTATTACATTAGTCATTTTATTCACATATATTGCCAAATGATACGCTGTGAACTGGAAGTCAATTCAAAGTTATATTGCTTTCATATGTAGTGAGAAAATCATGGATTTTCAGATCAAGAGTTGGCAGAGGCAATTGGTATCACACAAGATAACATTCTAATAGGAAAAGTATTGAACTGAAATCCTGAAATTTCTCTTCTGAAAGTGAGCTACAGGATGATAAAAATTAGAGAATAACATAAACCTTAGGCATGATCAATAGTGTGTTAATACCAAATTGGAAGACACTACAGAAAGAGTAAAAAAAAAATAAGACTACTGAAGCTTTTAGAAGCAAGGCATCTTTTTTTGGATCCTCTTCCCTTTTTGCCTTTCAGTGCTTGAGATTGAGTCCTATCATTCTCTCACTCTGGAAACAGGACTACCATAGATATTAAATATTTACCACCCTACTAGTCCCACCAAGAACTGAGCATCTGTATGTTTTCTTTTTTTAAAACTGCATTTGGTTCTGAAGTAGGGAATATCTGTTTTAAAAGCAAAACTATTTAATTTAGCAGATGAAACAAAGACATCAAGGCAAAAGTACTTTAAAGCAATATAGAAAATTTAAGTGCCTGTTTAGGTTCATCTAACCAACTAAACCTTTACTATCAAAATTAAATTAAGAGTTCTTAAATTACATGAACACACAGAAAATAACAATTGACTCTGGACTCATTTCACTTATTAAAACATCACTTTTAGACAATCCAGGGAAGCTGAATTCTCAAACAAACGAAAACCTACTACATTCTGCCTTTGTAATGTAATTGTCATAATATTCCATGGTGTCTTAAACAGCAATTTCTTTTAATTCCAGTCTTTCTTTTTTTCACCACCAATTTCTTCAGGGAGCTGGCCTGAATGTCTAGGATATTTGGACACCTAGGAGAATATCTCTGCAGTATTTTCTCCATTGTTTTGTAGTTAGAATCCTCCAGGTAAACAACTTGTACTCACTAGCCTGGAGACCACCTCCTTTGTATGTTTTATGTTCCCCTCTGGAATTTTACACAGTGTTTAATAAACCACTTATAAGGTATCTGCCACTGACAATCCCTGTAGCACTGTCACAGTGCTCAAGCACAAAATAATTAGGTGTGAAGAGAACACTTCAACTCATTTCTCTGGGTTCCAAAGAACCCTTTTAAAGTGCTCTGATATTTTAGAAAGGATGTATATAAATCCTGAAGATGATATCACATTACATATAACAGATGCTTCATAGCAGAGGTGACAAAGATAGGTCTAACAGAGGCAAACTAGCACCAGAACTGAAAATGGTATAAAGATCTCAGGCAGAAAGAGCTGGCTGGTAAGATGCCTAAATTACTGCATACATATATAAGCTAGGTCTAGTGCCTCTCTATTACTGCTTTTCAGAGCAGACTTGGTGAATGACAGCTTGCTGAAACTGGCATAACAGTAATGCCTTACCTCTCATTCCTGTTCTTTCCTTTACTTTGCATGCTTTTTGTAGCAGCATTTCCACTCATAAATACAGGTGCATTGTTTAATTATGGCATGGATCTGAGTGTGGTTAGGAAGGTACATACACAGCATGAAATAAAAAAACCTATTTAAATACCATTAGCCTTACTGGGCAATACCATTATAGGAAATGTCAGTTCTCTTATTTTACCATAAAAATTAAGATATCTAATAAAAAAATAGCTACTAAAAAACAGATGGTAGCCAAAACCCATAAGCACTTTTCAAAATGTGATCACAGCTCAGTTACACTCACAGCTTAGTTTGAGAAAAGTTTGACCACTCACCTCCAG
>NW_008690981.1:0-9956 GCF_000695815.1 Acanthisitta chloris | reverse complement strand
CTCAAAATACTAAAAGCATTGCTTTTGCATTTCCCAATAAGAATGTGGCAATTTTTTGTTTGGTTTTCTATGGAGGGACATCATGACTTTAACAGTCTACTAGGTAGATTGCGCTGTTTTATTCCACTTCTAGGTCATAGTGTCTGGTGCATACATAGCTTTTCATGTGACTTTATGTCAAGCTTCAGAAAAATTAAGTACTGTATAAAAGCAAGCTAATACCTTAATATTACCCTTTTTTTACTTTCTGTTTTTCCACTTATATTTCAAGCTTATACACAGCCATTTGTGTGATACCTTGGTAACTAACTCTGAACTACTGTTACAAGTCTACAAAACTACAGCCACTTATTTCTGGTTTTATAATGTGTAGAATTCAAAGTGTGCAATTCCCATAGTACAGTCATAACGATTATTAAAAACTATTATGGCACACTCATTCTAGCACTTAATAGGCATTAATTTACTTAAACATGCTAATGCAATCAAAGGCAACCGTCTGACCACAGCCCTCTTTTATAATGTAAGCTCTTTTCAGAAAGGACTTCATCTGTCTGCAGTGCAATTGGTAGACAGGCATTGCAGAATTCTGGACCCTGAGGATAGATTTGGGTTCTTTAGTAAGACAACAGTACAAGGCAATTAAAGGTAGCAGTTATCTGGATAATTACAAACAAATAAACACGAAACCTTCTGTATCTGTGACTGGTTTGGACATCAAGCAATAAGGTGCAGGTATTAGACATAAAAACCTCTTTCTATTTTTATATTATATTACCATATATAAATATATTTTTATCACGTGAAAGCAAGCCTTAACGACTAGTTTAGAGTGTGCTCAAAATGGTGCAAACCTTGCGACAAGTACAGTAAGCCTTGGACACTGATATCTCTAAGGAAAGAAAAGGCAAAACAGAGGAGAGAAGAAGCCTTCAGAGTCTGTTCACTGGGTATTCTTTCTGTATAATTTTATATTACCATATATAAATATATTTTTATCACGTGAAAGCAAGCCTTAACGACTAGTTTAGAGTGTGCTCAAAATGGTGCAAACCTTGCGACAAGTACAGTAAGCCTTGGACACTGATATCTCTAAGGAAAGAAAAGGCAAAACAGAGGAGAGAAGAAGCCTTCAGAGTCTGTTCACTGGGTATTCTTTCTGTATAATTTTTTATCCAGGTCAAAGACTACAGGCTGCAATTTCTTAGGAGCAGGTTTTGAGCATGAAGAACCACACCCTTGTGCAGCTAGTATTTACATCTTCAGTCTTCATTACTAAAAGGACCACATTGTTGCCTACTAAGACATCTTTGATTTTTGGTGACTAGCATTTCCTCTGGAGAAAAGAACTTCTTTTCTTTCTCCACAATGCTGCAATTAATTTAATCATAGCTGTTCACTGCAGAAAAAAACCCTGAATACCCTCTGAGTTAAAGAAAGAGACCTTTTTTTCCCTTGGTCTCTTTTCCCATTTTTTTCTTTCTCTTTTTCTCCCTTTTATTCTGATTAAAAATTTTGCTTAAATAATTCAACTTTACATTATTTTCTGAATTCCAGGTACATTTCAGCATCTCTAGGTGGATTAAATTCAGTAGTACAGTGCTACAATTCAGCAAAATATGACAAAAGTTCACACGAATTCATGCCTAAACAATGACTAAATCTTACTGTGCTCACTCCTACAAGCTTTTTAGTTGCCTCAGAATAAGAACCTAGCAGTCCAGGGCCCTATGTTGATGACTTTGTAAGCACAGAATTTTACATTATAAGCACTTAAAAATCAACCAGCCAAACAAGAAAATAACAACAAAATCAGTGTAGTCTTATGCTAACATTTTGAAGCTCAGAATGGGAAGAGAACTTATATTGCTTACACCATGTTTTTACAATTCATTTGCATACCGTGTTAGTTGAATTTCCATTTAAATGTAAGCCACTATCAAACAGAGGTGATGAAGCTCCACTGCTGTGATCACTGGATGGTCCAGGGGAACCTGGAAATCAGATCATGAAAAATAACTGCTTATGTTAAAAATATGCATATATAAAAAAAGACCTATTCCAGCTGTAAAACACAGGAAGAATTTTTAATGTAATTCACCAAACCAAGACAGAAATAACCACTTCCATTTTAGAAAGACAGCCAATAAAATGTCCATATGTTATACTTAATGTCTAGAAAGCAAACTAGATGTCATCTTATAGAGACAGTGCTTCTGGGAACTATTTGTATGTTTAACTGTTTGCAGGATTAAGACTTTTTTTCACTGATAATAAGATGTTCAAAACCAAGTAAGAAATTCAGTTACACAGAACACACTAATAAATAAATTTCCTACTGAGTCTTGAAAGTCTCACCTTAGAGTATAACCACAGACAGGTTAGGAAACTCTCAGGCAAGGACTAACTGGACACATACAAACATTTTATTAATGGACATAGGTTTTCTTTAAAATGCCAATTACTTTCAAGAAAGATGCTCCTTCTCAAATTCAAAAACTGAAAGCAAACAGTCATCCTGAAATAATGATACTATATTAATATGCTAAGACTACACAGTTATATTCCTCAAAACATCTCTCTTTTTAGTAGTTTTGCATCACAATCCTACTTTAGCAGTTAAAAGTGACTCCAGAAAAACTTAATACTTTTGTAACAAATAATAATGGAAAGAGCACCAAGTGATATCATTGTGTAAATTCTGCTTAAATGCAAAATGTTAACAAATAGCACCAATAATATACAATTACTGTTAGACAGCACTTGGTCTTATCAATAATGCATATAAAATCAACTGCACAGCATTATATCCATCATCACTGAAAAATCATTTTTCCATCTGAAGAATTAATCTGAAATTGCCTGTAAACCATTTAACATTAATAGGTCTGTCAAGTCTAACATCACAGAAGTTAAAAAGTCACTCTTAGTCATGTATTTTTGTATGTATCTATTCCATATATCTGGAAGCTTTAGCAAAATGGAACTTATTTCAACAAAAGCACATTTTCTATGTTACAAATATCTGTCAGTTCAGTGCCGAGGTCTCAGAATTACAGTCTGAATTCAGCATGCTTTCATTTGGAGTCCTTTCTGTTCAGTGCTAGACGATGTCAGCAGAAGGAGCCATTATGCTTCACTCGTATGGGTCTAAACCAAGCACCAACTTTAGCAGCTACATTTTAAAGATCCTTTATACACACAGCAGGCCACAAAAATCTATGTTCATACTTAGAGATGACCACAGTGACTTGATGAAAAGGAAGAAAATCTCTAATTTTTATAATAAAAATACTGAAATAAAAAAGTTGGCATTAAATTCTCCATTGGCGAGTCTGCCATCTGGGGAATCCCACTGTTTCCAGCAGTGGACAGCTATCACAGATCCACGAGTCAATCACGTTATGAAAGTGGAATTATCCCACCTATTCATCTATTTGAGCATACCAAATGACCTACTTAGGTCTTTACAAACTTTTAAATCCAGGTTTTACCATATTACAAAGGAATTAGAATAATTTATAAGTAGAAAAAACTAATATGCATCACATGGGAAAGATATGAATGAAAGGTTAAGGAAGAAATTTCCTTCCTCTCACAATGTCCCTGCAGATTTTTTTTTCAGTTCAGCAGCTTCCTGTGGTTTTTTTTGAGTCACAACAAACAACACAGGCTCTCTCAGGCTATGCCACCTCTACAACTTGACTGCAAACAAGATCACAAGCCTTTTAGTTTGCTCTCTGCCCTTTCTGCCTCACTTGCTCATGAACTACTCCTTCCTGATCTTATTCAGCATTTTAGCTCCCACTGTATGCACTCAACTACTTTCATAGAAGGTGCAGTGCTCTCATGTCTCCAAGGAGCTCCATTTGCCTTTCCACACAGCAGCCCCAGAACAATCAGGTAGTCTTTCCCCCATGTTCTTAAAACAAAACTAGTATGGACATAAACTATCTGCTACTGCTGCCCTTGCCCAAGTAGACAAGAGTCCAAATCAAGTGTAAGGTACCAGTCCAAACTCTGGAACATCAGTAGAAATGAAAAAAAAACCCAAGCCAAAATACAATATACCCTGTAAAATGAGAAGGGGTCAGAGTGATGACAAGGATACATTAATCTGCAGTTCATAAAGGAGATGGAGACACCCCTGAGGGTAGCACGAAAAAGCCAGGCAGAACTCCAAGGTGAGGGAAACAAACTTCATAAGGATCACAGGGGATTTTGGACAGCTAGCAGTAACTCAGGAAATCACCAGGTTAGCTGACACTAAACCTAAAGCAAGAACTCTTTTGCAGTGGTACAGGTAGGAGTTGTTTATAAATCCTTTTATAATCCTTTTGACAGAATCACTGAGATTTTTCACTTTAAAGTTAGGTATTCTACTACATACTTTAATAAAGCTTGGATTTTATTTTTAACTTAAAAGCCTTAGATTTTTCCTCACCTAGAAAGATCTCTATTATAGTTCTAGTCAACTCAAGAGTCCCATGAACAGGGGCTGTTTATTTCAGTCAGTGAATTACACTAAATCTCTAAATAACAAACAACCCTCAAAATGCACAACAGGAGATCAATGTACAGCAAGCAGTTAGCAAGATTTTGTTTGCTGACTGATACTGGAGACCTCTTGTATAGAAATAAAAACTCATTTAGTGAACTTGCCAATTATGTCAACCTTCAAAAGACAAAAAGCCCATTCCACAACAACAACCACAACATTAAAATCAAAGGAAACACTCGTGATAATTTTTAATTACACTGCAAGCTTTGCATATTCAGAATATTCTGATAATTTGGTATAACTATCAAATAGAAAAATGTCAAAAGGAGTTTGTTTTAACATAAAATGTTCTGAAGAGTTTTTCCAGCAGCAGTGAATTTTTCCTAAAGGGGTCCTACAAGCCCAGCTCAACTATAGAATGGGTAATGGACTTAGATACAGAGAATCCTTAATGACCATACCCAAGAGTTGATGCCATAATTATTCTGTGACAGGCTAACAAATAAATAACCAGTTATCATGTCCAGGCCTGATACATTTTTGAGAAAGAACTACTTGCTCTATGAAAAATTATGCTAAGCATTGTGCAATATTTTATAAAACTGCTGAACAAATAACTGTGGCAGAGAATATTTGTTGGCATAATTTATTTATTGTTATGATCAGTCTCATCATAGTCTAGTAAGGGCTAAGTGTCCCATACAGCTGTGAAAGCAACAACTATCAATACTGGCATACCACCCTGGGTTAGTGCCTCCTACAAACAAGCAGTCCTTGTCTTATCCTTAAGTGCCACTTAATCAGCATCCAAGCCTAAACCCATGCCAAATTCTACATTTGCTGTTTACAATGATGAAAGAATGAAACAGCTAGAAAAATGTGGTGAGAACTGTAGGCAGAGATTTCCATGCTGTGACATCTTGTGCTTTTGCTAGCCATGTCATGAGATAGTGTATGGACAGAAGAGGTATGAGAAGGAAGCAGGGGAGGCAGATGCTACTCCTGATGATGTGCTCGTAGTAATATGGGTTAATTGTAAGAGCCAGTATGATTACCATTGAGGTGAACACACCACAGCACTAAAACTACCAGCATAGCAGCTGGTCTGACAGAAAGCTGGAAGGTAGGGGACCATGTGTCTGAGTCTTCTGGGATTCCGGGAGAAGACAAGATAATTCAGAATCATGTATGCATGCACTTAGTCTTGCCTGCAGTTTGATTTGGAAAGTATTGCATAGTGGAACTGCTACTTAGCTTGTTATATGTGTCACTGATGTTTCACGACTGGAATTCCCTTTAGCGCATGGACTTGTGTGACTCTCTTCTTGAAATATCATCCTTTGTCACACCACGACTATTCTCCATAACTTTATTGCATTTATTGTCTTAAACAAGAACTGTTTTCCATAATTTTATGCATCTTATTTTCTTATTTTCTCACCATAAGAATGAGTATTTATTACAAGTTATTTACCAAAGATCACCTGAGTTACTGAGCTTGGTTTCAGCCTCTGTTGGATAACCCTAAAGAACATTCTGGAGAGGAGCAGGTAAGCCCTGTGCTGAGGTCCAGGTTCAGTTCAGGAGAAGGTAGTTCCTTAAGTTTCTCAGATGTCTGATCATATCTAGGAAGTCCTTTTTTTCTTGCATATGTGTTATAAGGCTACAGTCATGCATGCGATGGGGCAGGGTAGTATAAAGCTTACCAAAAATTTCCTCATGCACTGCATAAAGGAAGCAAGTCTAATAAGCTGCCCGGTTTGTACACAAGATGTCTCATCTCAGAAGCACTGCTTCTCTGCTGTGCTTGTTTATAGTCTGTGGTAGCTTGTTTAAAATGGCACTGTCTTCCCTATTAAAAATGGGTTTTCTTTGAACAACCAGTAATCAGGAGCAGAGTCCAGATGGTGCTAGCTAGTCACATGGAGATGAAAGATGGCCTTCCTTATAATCACTGCTTTCTCTTTCCAGAAAAAGCACTTTATGGGAGCAGTGTGATGATCTCAGCCTCCCAGACAAGAATGGCTGCAGTGTCTCCTGGTGAGAAAGCTACATTCCCCATGATGTACAAAGAGGACACCGGTAGTCCTGGACCCGTGATATCTACTTGTGAAGGTGGCATCCAGCTCACGGAGAGTTTGTACTGGGTCTTAGTGGCAAGGTTTTGTTGGTGAGGTGCTTCTAGGGGTGGGAGACGGCCAGGGCTGCCCTGTACCCGACACAGATGGTTCCAGACAGCTCCTGCAAATTTACTGCAGGGCACACAGCTGAGCCCTGGTAGCACGTTCGGGAAACTATTTAAGGAAGGGCAAAAGGCAGAAGTGCAGAGACAGGAAAAGAGTATGAGACAAAAATCAAATGCATCTTAATGTCAATGAAGAAGGTAATGGACAATTTATTTGCCTTTGTTTCTCATTGCCTGAATCTGCTTTAATAGGCAATACATTTATCTAAGTTTCTCCACATTTACTCTACTATGCCTATGCTTTTTCATTCAATTTCCTCCCCACGTTCTGTTTGAGGGCAGGGAGTGAGACAGAATCTGAGTGGGAGTTTGGCTCTTGGTTAACCAATAACAAGCAATACAGTTCAAGCACAAGATGTCAATCTACAAGATGAGATCCAAATGCTAGTAGGACTGTCATAACCACAAATGGATATGTCCAACAACACAGAAACCAATGGTAAGATTCAGCTAGCTTGCCAAAATCTTGTTTAAGCTTGGACACAGTTACCCAAGGCATTTTAGACATTAGTCTATAGCTGTCTCATGACCCAGTAGGAAAAGTAGGAAGACAAAACCTTAAGATTCTTTACAAGAAACACTGACCAAAGGTGTCCAAACATAAATGTAAGATTTATTTGAACTTATATTCCATTTTCCAATGAAAATGAAAGTTCAGCTTAATAGAGGCCTTCCACGTTGGCTTTTAACAGGTGAAATAATCTAGATGAAACGATCAACACTTTCAATGACAAGAGCTAGACTATGACACCTGTGATCCTGTTGAAATTGAGAAAAAAGTACATAGTAGAGCTCAACTTAAATAAATTCAATAAACAAGACACATTTCAAATATTGTTGCTTATTTTGAAAATAGAATAATATGTTAAATAAACTGGTGCAAAATTATTTGGTATGATTAAGTTAGATGATACATTATGAACACTTTTCTACTTGCAACACTGATCACAAGTGTGCAACTTGAATGTTTGTGTCTGCTAACCAGAAGAACCTGAAACTTCCTTCATTTGCATTGTTCATAAATAATTTAGTATTGCTACTGTTAAACTAAGTTGTCACATCATAATTCTGCTCTCTGACAAAACTAATCAAAATAACAAAGTAATTTATGAAATATACATAATTAATGTTATATATTTGTTTCGTAAGTGCCCTGAAAATACAGTGTGAATGTATGATTCAAATGTTTGAAAACACTATTTTATTGTATTCAGAAAAAGCTTCTGTAGAAAACCTTTCAGATATCACCCATGACTGTACTGCATTTTAATGAGTTTTTCCATTTTATTTTGAACGAATTATACAGAAGCAGTATGGTGGTATGTGTTAGATTCTGATATGTTAAGCAGTAAAGTAGAAGGACAGTTTGCTATTGCTTCCTGTAAAAACCTCAAGGATTGAATTCCTATTTCTGTCACTGTCAGCTTATTATGAGAATACTGCAAAGAGGAAAACAAATTAGTCCAAGCGGTTAATTTCCTCTTACCTAATGGGAGCTTTAAAAATGACGGAGCTTCCCTGAGGTACTGAACAGTGATGGTAACTTCATCGCCAGCATTTCGCAGTAGGTGTACCTGTCAGCGTGAAAAATAATAGCTACTTTAGACCAAAGAACCATCAGTCATGGAAAGCACATTACTTACAATGAATCAACATTTCTGTTGATCTATAATAAACTCAGTATAAACGTTTCTGACTGAAAATGAAGAATAGCTTGAGGATCAAGCCACACCAACAATGGAAAAGAGTAGGCAAGACCAGTGGAACAACCTGAATAAATAATTTGGGGAGCAACCTGATTTTATGTACCAGCTGAACACAATTTCCACAAACTGATTTTGTAAGACTGGCATAGGATAGTAGGGAAGTATGTGTTTATGTAGATATAATACATTGTGTGTGTATACACACAGACACATAAAAATATATTAATACATCATAGATATCTTAATCTTAAGCATTTGGTTTGATTGATTCAGGTAACAAATTAAGCATACTTTCATGCTTCAAATATAGTCTTGATTTTTGTGTCTTTGTTGTCTTACATATTTGTTAACCAAAAGAGAATACACACACACACACATATGTGCATAGACATGTTTTAAACCATCAGAATTAAAGGCATAACACGCTACTATGTAAGGAGCTTTTTTAAATGCAGAACTACATATAACATATCTGATGGAACTTGATTCCTGCCACAGGGCAGAGGTATTCCCCAGCTTCATATCCACAGCTCTCAGGAAGCAGGCATTGCATTTGTTTTGTGGGCAGCTCGCCTGCAGGGTGTGCAGCTGTGACCCAGTTTGTCAGAAATGAATGCCAAGGCTTGTGGCCTCTAATCTGAGCGTGACCAGAGCCTGCATGTATCAAGCACAAAAGTAACTAACTGCAGAAAACTAACTTCTATGGATGTGTTTAATGGTTTAATGTACTTGGAGGAAGCTGGTGGTTGTGTTGGTTGAGACCACTATTTTAGCACAATGCCACACGGGCCAATGTCATGACATGCAGGATTACCTCAAACATTATAACTTTTACACAAAAATAATGCTAACCTAAAATAAGGCTTACACGAGAGACTGATATATTCACTTTCATGAAAACATCAAGTTTATGTCTGATGGATATGAAAACCTTGAACAGGTGAAGAAATCAGGTAAGCAGCCATACAGACTAAGAAGCATTTTCTCTTTTTTTTTTTCCCGAAGGCTCAATCTTCATTTAAATTATTTAGTATCAAAAATACAACAGCTAGTGCTATCTACTCACTCCCAGAACTCTGAGTGTTGTACTCAAGTCAAGCTCTTACGGACAATTGACTACAAGAGAACCTGAGATCTCATTATGTGAAAAAACACTGTGGGAAAAGCCATTGTGAAAAAACCCATTATGATCACTGATTTTTGACTAAACCATCTCAAGATCATCACAACAGGAGTAATCAGGAACTGAATCACAGCAAAATTAGAATGCTTCTTTAAGGTCATACAATGTGTGTCAGGGCTGCAAAGCAAACCAATGTGTTTGAAGCCCTAATGTGTAAGAAAACTATGCCTCGTAAAACTCTGCCCCTTATTTCCTACAGTATTTTGGACATTATTTATTACTCACTAAAGACTGAAGATGATGGGTAGCTCTGCTACTCCTACACTACTGTTACAAAAACAGTTCTTCCCTTTATCTGCAGACTATTATATATATGTGTTT
>NW_008690980.1:12274-15472 GCF_000695815.1 Acanthisitta chloris | reverse complement strand
AAAAAAAAAACCCTTAGTTGGGCACAAATTAAAATGCTCAAGCTTTTCCCTACCTGATCATTGACTAATAAAAATTCCCTGCTAATTTTCCATCTCTTGGAGTGCAGGAAAATGACTGGATGCCAAGGATGGAAAGCCACATGTGTGCATGTCTCCCTGTCCCAGTCAGGCCTGTTGTAGGTGAAATGGTCCATATCATCCCTTAGCTCAGGTGACAGCCCTACCAGTTGTGTTTGGGCTGGAATCTCTTCTCCTGCTGTGGTTAAATCCATGTGTTCTCCTCCAAGGAGAGGGAACTAAGTCTTGCACTGTAGATATCCTCAAGCATGTGGAAGGGTTGATCTCCAGCTCTGCCCTGATCACTGGAGGTGCAGGAACACTTCAGTGCTGTGTTGGGGCTCCAAATAATTGGCATTTTCCCTCCTGCTCACTCCTAGGTCACCTAGATGCCCTGCTGAGGGGACTGGTCTTGGGCAAACTGGGCAAAGCTGGGCACAAGGCCACGCTAGAAGAGGCTCGACGCAGATTTAAGGACCACGTGGAAGGAAAACACATCCTGTCAGCTGATCTGAGGAGTCCTGTAGGTTATTGCTCATTTTGCTTTCCCCCCAAGACTCTCCTCACTCCCTTATGTTATTCCCAAGGGTAGGGAGCTAGAGGAAAGCAGTGGGCAAGGTGTGAGAGTAGATGGTGGGAGCTGGATCAGTCTAGTAAGGAAGGCAATGATCCCATGGAGTGTGGTATAAGATCCTTGTGGTTCTCATTCTGGTGTGTTGCTGTGGTTGGAGTGGCTCAAAATGACTCTGGAATTGAGGAGGAGATAAAGGAGTTGAAGCATCTCTACACTCCAGTCTCAAACCACAGAAGGGATCAGTGCTGGCACTTTCCACACATGTTCACCTGTCTGAAATCTAACCCAGATCTGTCCCCACTGTTACATCTCTCTTGAGTGTGATTTTTTGCAGCTGTTCTTTGTTTCTGCTCTGCCTTAGGTCTATGTCACAGTGTTGAAGCATGGAGACAGCTCTACTTTAGACACAATGCTCAAGGTGGGTGCAAACTGCTGAGGGAAATGACTTCTTTCCCCCTCAAATCTCCTCTGGGATGAGGTTTAGGCACACACAGATGTTTCCAGATGGGTCCAGGGAAGAGCAACGAGGCTGGTGAAGGGACTGGAGCACAAGTGCCATGAGGAGAGGCTGAGGGAGCTGGGGGTGTTCAGCCTGGAGAAGAGGAGGCTCAGGGGAGACCTCATCACCCTCTGCAACTCCCTGACAGGAGGTTGGAGTCAGGTGGGGGTTGGTCTCTTCTCCCAGGCAACCAGCAGCAGGACAAGAGGGCACAGACTCAAGCTCTGCCAGGGGAGGGTTAGGTTGGATCTTAGGAAGAGATTTTTTCTGGAGAGAGTGCTCAGACATTGGAATGTGCTGCCCAAGGAGGTGGTGGATTCACCATCTCTGGAGGTTTTCAAGCTGAGACTGGATGTGGCACTCAGTGCCATGGGCTAGTGACCACAGTAGGGTTGGACTCGATGATCTTTGAGGTCTCTTCCAACCTGGTTGATTCTATGATTCTGTGATTCCCACTGCTCTCCTGGGCCAGGTGTGGTGGGAAATTGCCACCTAGTGGAGTGTTCCAGCTCTCCTTTTGGGCTCCTTTCTCCTTGCTGGAGGCATGGACCTACTTGACCTTCTGTAAAGAGTATTGAAAACCACAGTAGGGTTGGACTCGATGATCTTTGAGGTCTCTTCCAACCTGGTTGATTCTATGATTCTGTGATTCCCACTGCTCTCCTGGGCCAGGTGTGGTGGGAAATTGCCACCTAGTGGAGTGTTCCAGCTCTCCTTTTGGGCTCCTTTCTCCTTGCTGGAGGCATGGACCTACTTGACCTTCTGTAAAGAGTATTGAAAATGAGTTTATTACCAATTCCTGCTTTGCTGATGGATGTGTGATGAGTCCAGAGTGGGATAACTGCAGGGCGAGTCAGCACCAAGGTCAATTTGTCACTTAGTGGGCTTGAAGACTAATTAACAGCTCGAACATGCACAGCAAGTGCTGGGTGAGGAGTCAGCCTTTATCCTTCCCTGTCTGAGTGCCATTCCCTCTGGATTTGCAGCTGCACAAGCAGGCAGACATGCAGGAGGAGAAGAACCGGATTGAACGTGTGCTTGGAGCCATCTCTCAGCCAGAACTCATTCAGAAAGTTCTCACCTTTGCACTTTCAGTAAGTTTCTTGGCAAACTTGGCTTCTTTTAGGCCATTCCTTCAGGATATTCTATGATCCTAACCTTGTGGGGAATGAGGAGTGTGTTAGGGGTGGAGAACTTTGAGCACACAATGTGCTAGAGCAGGAGAAATGTATCTTAATGGTTGAATCTTTGAGTTGGATCTTCAGATCTGTGGAGGGGAAAAAAAACCAACCCTGTTGTTGACAGATTTGATATGGAGAAATGTATAAAACCAATTCAGCAGGGAAATGCCTAATGCCCCAAAGTGTTGGATTTGCTGGAATATTCCCCTCTGTTTTCCCACTCAGGAAGAGGTACGTCCCCAGGACACGGTCTCAGTGATTGGAGGAGTGGCTGGAGGCAGCAAGCAGGGCAGGAAAGCTGCTTGGAAATTTGTAAGGGACAATTGGGAGGAGCTTTATAATCGATACCAAGGTGGATTCTTAATATCCAGACTAATAAAGGTACGTGGAGCTGTGAGGAAAGCCCTGACAGGGCTAAGCTGTTCCTTTGGGAATGCTGAATGCTCACCTTGCTCCATGTTTTTTGTTTTTTTTTTCCCCTTCAGCTAACAGTGGATGGATTTGCAAATGATAAAATGGCTGCAGAAGTGAAGGTAAGAAGCTTTAATTAAGGAAGTGATTAACTTCTCTATGTGCTGTGACTGTAAGCACTGAGGGAAGAGCCAGGAGTGGCTTTTGATGTTGAATTGTGGCTCTGCCTCATCCTGTCCCCAAATTTCACTGCTTTGGGTTGGATAAAATGTTATTGAAACACCTTAAATTAATTTTTGAAGTCGTAGGTGCAACTTCTAGTGATTTCTAGTTCATTTTTTTTACACTTCGATGCAATCCAGCACAGTTTGGCAGCAGTTTGGAGCCTCCCCAAAGCCTTTAAAGCTTCATAGTTAGTACAAGTTCCATGGTGAGCTGAAGCTCTCACACCCCACAGTGTCCTCCTGCTTTGGGGT
>NW_008690980.1:9166-12240 GCF_000695815.1 Acanthisitta chloris | reverse complement strand
TTGGCTGAATTCCACGCTCCAAGTCTGAGCTGGTCACTTGGTGCTTTGGCTCAGGCAGGTGGATGTCTCTGCAGGGTCTGTGTTGAAGTTGGTGGCTCAAGGTGATGTGGTTTTGTTGCCTCATCTCTTGATAAAGCTCTGAGATTAGACTTTATTCTTTCCTCACACTTATTCAAGGACTTCTTGGAAGAATAAAGGTTTAAATATGGCCCTTCATTATCACTTTCCTGTTAGGAAAATGCTCAGGAGGAGTTTTCATGTCATGGATCAGCTCAGCCATGAGCTCTCTCTGTTTAGCTCTTTCTAGTACCTACTGATCTTGTCTTAGAAAAGAATTCACAGCATAAGTCATTTTACAGAGAAATCTTACCCTGGAGTGATTTTTCCTCTGAAAAAACACTTTGCAAAACATTTAGCTGAACAATCATCCCTAACTAAATCACAACTCCTTTCCAAGAGAACTTCCTGAGCCACCACACAGAGCTCTTAGCTGAAGTATTTCACCTAACTGAGCCTCCACATCTCCTTGGAGCTCCATTAGTGTGAGGGGATCTGCCAAATCCTGGGAAAAGCTGCTTGCATGGAGGCAGGGCTGACTCCTGGCTGTGCCAGCTCCCTCTCCCCTTTGACTGCAGAGTCACAGCAGCCCCTGGGGAAGGTTCTCAGCTGTTCGCAGGGGATCGGTGCTGTTGGTTCTGGAGGAGGAAACATGAGACTATTCAGAACTCCTGAGTGCTGCTAAGCCTTGGAGGTCATTGTGCAGCTTGGAAAGAGGCCTGGGAGAATGCTGAGAAACCTGACACCTGGAGAAATGCTTGTGCAGAATGGCCTTAGGCTTCCCTTCGTGTCTTTGAGTGTCCCGAAATACCCACTGGGTTCACCTCCTCCTCCAGGGCCATGAGCTGTCCCTGCAGCAAGGACAGGGTAGGAGGCAATGTTTGGTGGGAACACCACTGTGGCTTCCCTGGGGGAGAGAACTGGAGGGATTTAGCTGTTCCCATTCCCCCCTTGGGATTACACACCCTGCAGGGTGTTCAGTCTGTGCTGGGGTGGCCTCACCTCGAGTGATGGGAGCAGTTTGGGGTGCCAGAATGTAAGACAGGTCTAAAGCTGTTGGAGAGTGTCCAAAGGAGGGACATGGGGATGGGGAAAGGTCTGGGGGGGGGGCCAAGGCTGAGGGCACTTGGGTTTTTCAGCTGGAGGAGACTGAGGAGAGCCCTCAGGGTCTGCAGCTTCCTCCCAAGGGGAAGCACCAATCTCTGCTCTCTGTGACCAGGGACAGCACCAAGGGAAGGGCTGGAGCTGTGCCAGGGGAGGGTTAGGTTGGATATCAGGACAAGGTTCTTCCCCCAGAGGTGTTTGGCCACTGAACAGCTCCCAGGGCAGTGGGCACAGCCCCAAGGCTGACAGAGCTCCAGGAGTGTTTGGCCAATGCTCTCAGGCTCAGGGTGGGATTTTGGGGTGTCCTGGGCAGGGCAGGAGCTGGACTGGATGCCTCATCTTTGGAGGTGTTTTCCTCATCCCTGGAAGTCTTCAAGGCAGATATGGTTTAGGGGTTACAGCAGTGACAGGTTAATGGTTGGATTTGTTGATCTTGGAGGTCTCCTCAAACCTTGATGATTCTATGACAATAGAAGAGACCATTCCCCACCTCTCTCCAATCCCATTCTCCAGTTCCCCTCACATCATGGTGGTGTTCTTTCCCCACAGCCCTTCTTTGAGAGCCACTCAGCAAGCCTCAGCCAAGCACATGATGCAGCAGTGCTGACAACATCTGCTCCATGCCACGAGGCTCTACACCCTCTTGTCCTTTCCCCCCTCACACTGGTGTCCTGCTTTCCCCTTTTCCCTCTCACCATGCTGTTGGTTCTTTCCCCATAGCCATTCTTTGAGAGCCACCCAACACCTTCAGCCAAGCTCACAGTGCAGCAGTGCTGAGAGAACATCCTGCTCAACACTCTGTGGCTCTCCATCCTCTGTCCTTTTTCCCCTCACCCTGGGGTCCTGCTTTCCCCTTTTCTCCTCTCACCATGGGGTCCTGCTTTCCCCATAGCCCTTCTTTGAGAGCCACTCAGTAAACCTCAGCCAAGCACGTGGTGCAGCAATGCTGACAACATCTGCTCAATGCCACGAGGCTCTACACCCTCCTGTCCTTTTCCCTCTCACCCTGGTGTTCTTCTTTCCCCATAGCCATTCTTTGAGAGCCACCCAACACCTTCAGCCAAAGAGAACATCCTGCTCAACACTCTGTGGCTCTCCATCCTCTGTCCTTTCCCCCCTTGACCATTGTCCTGTTCTTTCCCCCCCCAGGCTTTCTTCGAGAGCCACCCAACACCTTCAGCCAAAGAGAACATCCTGCTCAACACTCTGTGGCTCTCCATCCTCTGTCCTTTCCCCCCTTGACCATTGTCCTGTTCTTTCCCCCCCCAGGCTTTCTTCGAGAGCCACCCAACACCTTCAGCCAAAGAGAACATCCTGCTCAACACTCTGTGGCTCTCCATCCTCTGTCCTTTCCCCCCTTGACCATTGTCCTGTTCTTTCCCCCCCCAGGCTTTCTTCGAGAGCCACCCAACACCTTCAGCCAAAGAGAACATCCTGCTCAACACTCTGTGGCTCTCCATCCTCTGTCCTTTCCCCCCTTGACCATTGTCCTGTTCTTTCCCCCCCCAGGCTTTCTTCGAGAGCCACCCAACACCTTCAGCCAAAGAGAACATCCTGCTCAACACTCTGTGGCTCTCCATCCTCTGTCCTTTCCCCCCTTGACCATTGTCCTGTTCTTTCCCCCCCCAGGCTTTCTTCGAGAGCCACCCAACACCTTCAGCCAAGAGAACATCCTGCTCCAACACTCTGTGGCTCTCCATCTCCTGTCCTTTTCCCACCAGCACCCTGGTGTTGTTCTTTCCCCATAGCCATTCTTTGAGAGCCACCCAACAACACCTTCAGCCAAGACAACATCCTGCTTAACACTCTGTGGCTCTCCATCCTCTGTCCTTTTCCCTCTCACCATGGTGTCCTTCTTTCCCCATAGCCATTCTTTGAGAGCCACCCAACACCTTCAGCCAAGAGAACATCCT
>NW_008690980.1:1166-8565 GCF_000695815.1 Acanthisitta chloris | reverse complement strand
CATCCTGCTCAACGCCGCTTGGCTCAAACGCGACGCCGACAACATCCACCACTACCTGGTGCAGCGCAAGGTCCCCCCAGCCACGGTGTGAGCCCCCCCACATGCCACCACTGAGGTCCTGCTGCACCCCACGGGGACAGGGAGGAGCCACCACCACCACCCCCCCAACAGCTGATTCAATATGCCAAGAATTTGGAGTCTTTTTTTTTTTTTTTTGTTTTTTTTGTTTTTCTCTCTCTCTTTTTCTCTCTCAAACCAACAGGGGGGATTGGACCATGAATGTAGTTTTAACTGGTTCCTGCTCACACTCCAGGTTGAAAAAAAAATTCTATTCAAATTCTCAGCAACCACCACCACCACCCCCCCAACAGCTGATTCAATATGCCAAGAATTTGGAGTCTTTTTTTTTTTTTTTTGTTTTTTTTGTTTTTCTCTCTCTCTTTTTCTCTCTCAAACCAACAGGGGGGATTGGACCATGAATGTAGTTTTAACTGGTTCCTGCTCACACTCCAGGTTGAAAAAAAAATTCTATTCAAATTCTCAGCAATTCAAAGAAAGCGAAGCGAAACAAAACGAGAAAAAAGATACACAACAAAAAAAAAAAAAAAAAAAAGCCAAAGAGAGAAAAAATCTGTAAATATGATAGTAATAAAATAGAGCATAACAAAACTGTGAAACTTCCTCAAGCCTTGTCAGTGGTTAAAATATTTAACACCCCCTTCCTGACACTCTTATTGACAGATGTTCTGTTTTTTACACCCTCCCTCCTCCTCCTCCTCCTCCTCCTCCCCCCCCAAATCAAAAAGGAAACCAGTGGTTTCTAGGTCAGTGGAGAGTCTGGGGCAAGAATGGGTTCCTGCCTCAGCTTTGTGTGGAACAGGTCACTGGGAAAGGCAGGTAGTGGTATAACATAGAGTCTGTGCATCCTCCTCAGTGCAAACTTTTGGGGAGATGTTCCTGCAACCCCTCCCAAATCCAAGGATAGTAGGTTCCCTCTTACCCTTTTGTGTTACCTCTCAGCAAACAAAAAAAAAAAACCAACAAAAAAAAATGTTCTGTTGCTCTTGGGTTTTTCCCTCCTCAGTTCCACTCGCTGATGTCCTTCTTAGAGAGAACAGGATTGTAAGGAAAACACCTTTCACAGCCACATTAAATAAGAGAAAGGTTCATGCCATGGAGTTTGATTTCTCATTGCCCCTCCCAGTGCATGCAGAGGAGATATCTGCTGGGCTCTGGGCTGTCCTGCTCCAGCCACAGCTCCTTGTCTGGAGGCTCCAGCTCCTTCCATCTCCTCCTGGCCGTAGCTTTTCGTCCCTTTCTGTGATGTTGATGGTAATTTGATTCAGAAGCCTTAAAATTAGTGCTGACTGGTGTGATGATGAAGTCCAAGCTGTGTGCCATCATTCCCCTCACAAAGCAGAGTGGTCTACTAACCAGCCACAACCCTCTAATCAATAATCCAAAGGTTGGAGTTCCATCTTTTTCTTTTCCCTCCCCCTTCGTTTTCTTTTTAACAGGAATTCGTATTTGGTGTGGCTTAACTGTATTTCAGAAGGTCATCAGACTAACTGTCAGACTGCTTCCCTGAAACATTTTTGTGCTATTGTTTAAAAAAGAAAAGAGTACAAAAACAAACAAACAAACAAAAAAAAGGATTTAAAAGAAGTTGGCGTTAATAAAAATGTCAATGTGAAAGTCATGTCCTCATCTTGTCTTCTCTTTGGAGCTTTTGAAGGATCTGGAGCCTTGAAAAGGGCCTAAAACCTGTGAGGGAAAAGAAGAGAGAAGTGTCCAAGGTGTCATGAACAGCTCCAAGGAATTCCCCAAGGATTCAGTGTGAGGTCCTAGGGCAGCTGAGGGAGCACAGAATGTGAGTAGATCTGTTGTCATCTCAGTAAAGATCTTAGTCAGGCACTAAAGGACTGACCAGGAACAATAGTCAAGCACTAAAGGACTGACCAGGACAGGATTTGAGAGGTAAAGGAAAGGGGGAACAATAGTCAAGAATTAATGAACTGACCAGAATAGGATTTGGGAGGTAAAGGGGAACAATAGTCAAGCACTAATGGATTGAACCTGGAGAGGATTTAGAAGGTACAGGAAAGGGGAAAGACAGTTAATCACTAAAGGACTGACCAGGACAGGATTTGGAAGAGAAAGGACAGGGGAAAGACAGTCAAGCTCTAAAGAACTAAGGAACCAACACTCTGAGGCACATGGTGTGACTCTCAGAGATGTCCTGTCCAGACAGGAGTTGGATTAGATGATCCTTGTGGATCTCTTCCAACTCTGTGTGTTCTGTGATTCTGTGAACTGACCAGGAGAGGATTTGGAAGGTAAAGGAAAAGGGGAAATTAGTCAAGCACTAAAGGACTGACCAGGAACAATAGTCAAGCACTAAAGGACTGACCAGAAGAGGATTTAGATGGTGAAGGGGAACAATAGTCAAGCACTAGAGAACTGACCAGGACAGGATTTGGGTAGGAAAGGAAAGGGGAACAAGACTCAAACACTAGAGAACTGACCAGGACAGGATTTGGATGATGGAGAAATTAATCAAGCACTAAAGGACTGACCAGGACAGGATTTGGATGGTAAAGGAAAGGGAACAAGACTCGAACACTAGAGAACTAACCAGGACAAGATTTGAAAGCTAAAACTTCATTGTGAATGAGCAAATCTGCACTAAACACCTGCAAACTGAGGGGAGAAGGAACAGCTTTGTGCAAATGCTGCTGAGGCCACCCAGGATGAGCCAGGCCAGGGAAAAACAAAAAAAAACACCCCTAGAAAAAGGAGTGACCATGGAATCTGCAGTGCAGTGGAGCTGCAGAGCTGTTGTACAGCATCCCCTGGTTGGTATCCCTGGGGCTGGAGTGGAATTCAGCCCTAGCTGTAACCTGCCTGTGTTTCCCTGCTGTCAGCACTGCTGGGCCAAAGCCCTTTGAGAAGAGTAAGCTGCTTTCTCTTCTGCTTCCTGCACACTGACAAAATAACATGCAGAGCTGTGATTGCAGCGTTGGTGTCTGCGCCGAGAACTCCTGTGGCTGCAAGTTGAGGTGATCTTGTTTGGACTTGAAACAATGCAAATGACATGCAAGAGAGAGGAGGAGAGAGGGACAGAAATAACAAGCTTGTGGTCACTGAGCAAACTGAATTGCTCTCAGCAGACTGACTCGGCCTCAGCTCTTCTGCAGGCAGCAAAAGGAGAGGTTAGTTCTCTGTCACAGTTAAGGCTGGGGTTTGGCCACTTAGTATGATGTATTTTTTTCCTCATTGGAGGAAGTGATGCTCAGGAGAGGAGCAGGATAATAAGAATAGGAGTTGTGGGTGAGGGAAAGGATGAAATGGAGCTCAAGTGATGATGGTGGAGGATATTACTGGGGCTGCTCCAGCCCTGGGAGTGTTCCAGGCCAGGTTGGATGAAGCTTGGAGCAACCTGGGCTGGTGGAACATGTCCATGTCCATGGCAGGGGTGGGAATGGATGAGATTGAAGGTCCTTCCAGCCCAAACCATCCATAATTCCATAACCTCTTCATATCCATCTATGAATAAGCTGTGCCTGCTCCATCCCTGGGAGTGTTTCAGGCCAGGTTGGAAAGGGCTTGGAGAAACTTGGGCTAGTGGGAGTTGTCCCATGGCAGGGGGTGGGACTGGATGAGATTGAAGGTCTTTCTAAACCAAACCATCCATGATTCCACAATCTCTCCATCTGTGGAGAAGCTGTGGCTGCCTCAACCCTGGGAGTGTTCCAGGCCAGGTTGGATGAGGTTTAGAGCAACTTGGGCTACTGGAAGTTGTCCCTGCCCATGGCAGGGAGGGGGATGGATGAGCTTTAAGGTCCTTCCAGCCCAAACCATTCCATAAAATTTGAATATTGAACATCCTGTAATGTTTTGCTTCCACAGAGGAAAGGCCACACCTGGTCCCTGTGTCCTTCCAGCTCACTCTGGATTCCATGTTCACTCCTTAAACAATCCCTAAACTCTGATTTATCTGTCCCTTAGAGGCTCCCACTGAACCCCAAGCTCTGGATACATCCAAACCCACAGACAGCTCTGGTACCTTGGAATTTGTGTAGGATTTCCTGAGGAACCTGAAGGTCCTGAGCAACTTCAGGAAGGGGAAACTCATCACCCAGTTCATGTCCCAACCATTCCACAGACTGGGATAACCCTGAGTGTCCTGGCCCTGGATCAGCAGCTTTTCAGCACTTCTCTCCCAGTCCCTGCACTCAGCTCCTGGAAGCAGGAGATGATATAACCCTCGAACGTGGATGTTCAGTATTCCATTTATGGGAATGAGGAGACAAACTGCATCCAGATCCAGTTCACAGCTCCAGCCCGAGGAATGCCAAGGGGAGATGACTCCACAGGCTCCTTATCCTGATTTCCACTGGGATGTTGAAGCTTTCCTTGCTACTCAGGCCAGATTTGTACCAAATTCCTTCATTTCTCTCTCTCTCTCCTTGATTTTCCTACAGGAACAGTCCCTGAGGGAAGTCATCCTGGTTGGGATGTAACAGGGAATCTGCATTCACTGTAGGACTGTCCTGGTGTTCCACAAACTCCAGCTGTGTCTGGCTGCTCTGTTCCCACCTTCCCCTCTGGAAAAGAGCTAATTCCATCCATTTTCACCCCAAAAGCTGCCCAGGAGTTGCCTTTGATCTGGCCACGGCATATTTCAGAGCAGCCAAGAGAATTCCATCCCTTCAGGCTGGATAACACATCCAGGCTGTCAATAGGGATTGGTTCCAAACCAGTCCCTGATGGGAGCTGTTCCCAGTTCTGCCCAGTGTGGATTTACATGGAGCAGCATCCCCTCTCCTCCTGTCCCTGCCTCTGGATCGTGTGCTCCATCAATCTTTTATCCCAGGCATCTCCAAACTTTGCATCACTGGTGAATGGATGAAACCACTCCAGTTCAGCTTCCATGGATGTTATCCCACTTACCTTCCATGGGTGGAATCCCTTCCACCTCCCAGAGGTCTCAGCCTTGTTTTTCCAGCTGGAGCAGCTGAGACAGATGCAGACAAGACATTGCAAGAACATGCAACAAGATCATGGAATCATGGAATTGTTAAGGTTGGAAAAGCTCTCTAAGATCACGGAGTCCAACCATTCCCCCAGCACTGCTGTGTCACCACTATGTCCTCAAGTGCCACATCCACAGGATTTTTCCCAGAGGTCTCAGCCTTGTTTTTCCAGCTGGAGCAGCTGAGACAGATGCAGACAAGACATTGCAAGAACATGCAACAAGATCATGGAATCATGGAATTGTTAAGGTTGGAAAAGCTCTCTAAGATCACGGAGTCCAACCATTCCCCCAGCACTGCTGTGTCACCACTATGTCCTCAAGTGCCACATCCACAGGATTTTTGAAGGGATGGTGACTCCACCACTGCCCTGGGTGTTCCCATCCCACCTCCCAGAGGTCTCAGCCTTGTTTTTCCAGCTGGAGCAGCTGAGACAGATGCAGACAAGACATTGCAAGAACATGCAACAAGATCATGGAATCATGGAATTGTTAAGGTTGGAAAAGCTCTCTAAGATCACGGAGTCCAACCATTCCCCCAGCACTGCTGTGTCACCACTATGTCCTCAAGTGCCACATCCACAGGATTTTTGAAGGGATGGTGACTCCACCACTGCCCTGGGCACTCTGTTCCCATCCTTGACAGTCCTTTCCATGAAGAACTTTTCCCTATTATTCAACTAAGCTTCCCTTGGCATAACTTGAGGCTGTTTCCTCTCAAACTGTCACTGTTCCCTGGGAGCAGATCCTGATCCCCACCTGGATACAATCTCCTGTCAAGGAGCTGTAGAGAACAGGGATGGACCAAGACAACCAGCATCCAAATCCCTATGGATGGAACATTTTTAGCCCTGTAACTGCTCCTCATCCAGAGACCTCAGAGCACTTCAGGAAGAACCTGATCCGGATTTGTTCCCATGGTAAAACCTGAGACTCCACAGAGAGACAAAATGAGTCTTCCAGGATTCTCCCTGGCAAAAATGGGGCTGGAATCTGGGACTCCTGAGCCCCAGAGCTCCTGTCTGTCCCTGTAACATGGATTTTGAGGGGAATTATGGATATCCCTGTGGTGAGAGCTGTGGGTGAGTCCATTCCCCCAGCAAGGAATAACATCAGCCCCCAGGGCTGGCACGAGCTCTGCTCCACAGCATAAGGATTTCCTCAGGGAACAGGTTGTGTTTGTGGGGAAGCAGTGGTGGAGTGGGATGGGAAGGCCTGGAGGCACCAAGGACCAGTTTGGCTGCTTTTCCACTTCCAGCTGGATTGGGGAGGGAACCCTCCTGGGACTTGGCCCCATGGGAGGAAGCAGCAGTGCTGGGGATGGCTCTGGAAGCTGCTCCATGTCTGTGTGTCCTGGGCTTGGGAAGCACCTGGAGGTGCTGTGGTGCTCAGGTGTGATGGATCTTCCTCCCAGCCTAGGGAGAGATGCAGCTGTTTGCAGCTGGAACGGTGGTGCTTGAGCTTCAGGACTGACCTGAGTGTGCTGGGAGCTGCAGGAATGGGAATGTTGGGACAGTCCACGCCCTGCTGAGGTCACTAAGATGAGAATCAGATCATGGAATCACAGGATGGTTTGGGTTGGGAGATGAAGGATCATCTCATCCCACCCCCTGCCATGGCCAGGGACACCTTCCAGTAGCTCAGGTTGCTCCAAGCCCCATCCAAACTGGCCTGGAACACTCCCAGGGATGGAGCAGCCACAGCTTCTCTGGGCAACCTGTGCCAGTGTCTCAGCACCTCCCAGGAAGGATTTATTCCCAATATCCCACCCATCCCTGTCCCCTGGCAGAGGTGTTTATCCTTGTCCCCTCATCTACCCCATCAGCCATGCCCACATGCCATCAGATCTCGTGCCTGGCTCACATCCCTTTCCCAGGGAAGCAGAACACATCGGGAATGACTCACGGCAGTGAGTGCCTGGAAGAGCTGAGCCTCTCCCGCGGCGCCAGCAGTGCTCATCCCGGTTCATCCAGGCTCTTCCCAGCGCCCCCAGGGCGGGAGGGGCCGGGGCTGTGTCCCACGTAATTCCCCGTGGCCTCGGTGTTCATGGAATGCCGCAAATCAGCCTCATTGTGTCACTAATTACTGTCCCCGAGGCCGGTAATTATTCACCTGTGTCCTGCCCTTCCAGGCATCCTCTTTTCCCTCCTTTCCCCCCTCCTGCATCCCGCATCCCACGGAGCTGTGTTTGCCCTCGGCTGTGTCCCCGACCCCCGAGGGGGCACAGCGATCGTCCCGGCGGGGATCGGCTCCATCCCGATCCCGGTGCCGGGATATGGCTCTTCCCGCACGGAGCTCCGTTAGCTCGGGACAGCACGTGGCTCCCCCCCGCCCGGCCCGGGGGCGGGGCGCCCCGCGGGGAGG
>NW_008690980.1:657-1096 GCF_000695815.1 Acanthisitta chloris | reverse complement strand
CGGCAGTCCCAGTGCCGATGGTCCCGGTGGTGCCAGTGGTACCAGTCCCGATGGAGATGGTGCCGGTGGTCCCGGTAATGCCAGTCCCGATGGTACCCGTCCCTGTCCCGGTGCTGCTTCCGATGGTACCAACGATGCTGGTCCCGGAGGTGCCGGTGACGATGCCAGTCCCGGTAGTGGTGTCAGTACCGATGGTGGTCCCGGTAATGCCGGTAATGCCAGACCCGGTGGGCCCAGTGTCCGTACCGATGCCGGTGGTACCAATGGTGGTACCAGTGCCGGTGTTATCGGTGATGCCGCTGCCGGTGGTACCGATGGTGGTCCCGGTGTCGGTGATATCGATGGTGCCGGTGGTACCAAAGCCGGTGACACCGATGGTGTCGGTACCGGTGATATCGATGGTGCCGGTGGAGCCGGTGCCGGGGGCCACCCTGCCGGC
>NW_008690980.1:0-520 GCF_000695815.1 Acanthisitta chloris | reverse complement strand
ATATCGATAGAGCCGGTGCCGGTGGTTCCGGTCCCGGTGATATCGATGATGCCGGTGGTACCGATGCCGGTGATATCGATGGTGCCGGTGACGCCGGTCCTTGTGGTCCCGGTGATATCGATGGTGCCGGTACCGGTGCCGGTGCTACAGATGGTGCCGGTGATATCGATGGTGCCGGTGATACAGGTGCCGGTGGTCCCGGTGATGCCGGTGCCGGTGGTTATCCCGGTGATACAGGTGCCGGTGGTACCGATGCCGGTGATATCGATGGTGCCGGTGCCGGTGGTTATCCCGGTGATATCGATGGTGCCGGTACCGGTGCCGGTGCTACAGATGGTGCCGGTGATATCGATGGTGCTCCCGGTCCCGGTGATATCGATGGTGCCGGTGGTACCGATGCCGGTGATATCGATAGAGCCGGTGCCGGTGGTTGTCCCGGTGATATCGATGGTGCCGGTGGTGCCGGTGCCGGTCCCATTCCCTCCCTCACCCCACGTGTCCTCTCTCCCCTCTCTTTGTC
>NW_008690979.1:0-454 GCF_000695815.1 Acanthisitta chloris | reverse complement strand
TCTCATTCCAAGGATACAAGTCAGAGTACAGCTCCCAATCTCCCCTCTCCCTGGAACAGCTGATCGTGACGGGGCGGGGCCCTCCCATCGAGCAGAGCTGGAGTCCCACTGAGATTCGGCGAGGTGGAGTGCTGTAGGCTGAATCCTTTGTTTTAGAAATTTACACTCTCCTGTTACTTTTATTCAATTCCCTCTATTTACACGTTTTCCACAAGTCAGGAGTCAGAACACCATCGATCCTATCTTGGGACACAGCATCCTGTAGTAAAGCTGTGAACATATCATTTCGAGAAATCCAAGCTTCACTACCTTTAGAATTGTCTCTGGTATCCCGGTTTCCTGCACTTCCCCTGGGGCTCCATTCCCCAAGGTCATCTAATTGCTGAACTTTTTTGATTACCTTATCAAGAGGGTTGCCTGTCTCATAGATCAGGAGGATCATTATCACATTCTT
>NW_008690978.1:19067-21143 GCF_000695815.1 Acanthisitta chloris | reverse complement strand
TTTATATTTTATATTATTTAGAGTTCCTTTATAACTATTCAACATTCCTCAAAAATGTAAGGATTTTGCATAAAACCTTTCAAAGTCATAAATCTGTCCCAGATTGACTTCTGAAACACTCATGCAAAATTACTCAGGCATTTATAAGACAGCAGAGGAAAGTAATTGCTGCCTCCACCTCCACATCCCAAAGATTAAAAAAAATTGCTGACTGTGTATGAAATGCCTTCTTATTCTTACCTTGTTGAACAAAGATCTGAAAGAAACTCACCCTTTCTGTCACAGCCATCTTTTTCCCATCTCCTTCAATAGTCAACATATCTCTGTTAGCACAGAACAAAGAGCAAATACACAGACTGGACAAAAAACTCAGAAAACTATCCAAAGGCTGCAGTTTAAAAGGCAGGAAGAGAAGAAGGGTCATTAAGAATCCTCAGCAGGACTGGCTTGCATAGTCCCCAGGAGGAGGAAGGGACTAGTATGATAAGTGTGCTAAAAAGGGTTCATTGTGGTTGGGATGGAAAGATGGTGCAGAAGGAATACAAAGCTTGAAAGACACAGGCAGAGCATTCTTTATTCATTGTACAAATTCTCTTCACAGCTTGCAATTTAATGCAACTTCCACTCTCCGTGCCAGCAATTACCTGTGAAACCTAAGATTAAAGTGCCCTCGATTCCTCTGAAATTGCTGCAGGTAGAGAGAAATCTGTAACAGCATCGTCCCAGCAATGTAGATAGCACAGGCCTGTGAGAGAGAGTCACAGGTTCACACTGTGGGCAGTGCTGGGACCTCAGTGCTCTGAAAATTCAGCCCTGAGATGGCATTGGTTTCTCAGTTTGTTCCTGAAGAAGCTATGAGAAACCCAACAAATATGTTCATAAAACTATTAAAGTTACAACATTAAATCAGTAGGAACTACTAAGATGAAGGCTGCCTTTAAGATTTGTCTCATATACCCCAGTGTAAGATTGCACACTTATTGGGGATTGGGTATCACTCAGACATGGTGACCTACACTGGTCTCCTGAGCAATGAATGAGGCACATGCCTTGAGCCAAAATAATGTGCCATTACAAGGTCGAGTGCAGTGTCAGACCACAAAAGGAGAAGGGGAGAAATTATGACCATATTATGGAACTTTCTAGCTTTTGAGCATTGACTTGCAGTCTAGGTAACTGGGGTTCTGCATTTATGTGCAAAGTAGTAAGTAAAAGTAAATAAGTGTGTTTTGTTCAACCATATTTGCCAGTCTTAGTAAGCAGTTACAAATAACTGCAGAAGAGTATTTGCATCATGTAAAGAAATTGGGAAAGTCGTGGCAAAGCTTTTTCACCATCTTATGTGACTTAAATGACCTCTCAAACAAGGCATAAGGTGCATATTCTGCAGTGTACTTCATTCTCAGTTTTGGTTGTGCAAACCATCTGGCTAATATTTGTTAACAGTCAATACTTTACAGTGTTCAGAATCTGTTTACAAACCACTGACTTCCAGGGAAAGGGACTACCTTTGGACATTCCCTCACTGAGAGTATTTTGGGAAGATGGAGCCAGGACAGGTGTAGCTGTAACAGTCGTTTAACGAGTCCCATGAATGGAGAGACCTGACGGACTCAGCGTACGGAGCAGAGAAGGGAGGGGAGAGAGAAAAATCTGCAAGTCAGCAAAGCTCTATGTGTTCCAAGAACCCTTTCCATGGCTGTCAGTTCTGCTATCAGTGACCATACAGCTGCCACAGGAGGTTGATTTGATCAATGTTTACTTCAATAGAATATTGCTTTAGTTATATTTCACACCAAAATGTTTTACATTCATTTCTGTGAAGATTCTGATAAACTGATTCGCTGTGGTGTCTTCATGCTACAAGCTTATCTAGAGTATTAATTACCAGCTGCAAACACCAGTGTGACTGAAATCAAGTCTGGAACTGCTAGACAGAAGGAGCAATTATTTGCTTGGGCTTTAAAGATCAGCTTTTATCCACCACAGTTGCACACTCTATGTGATCCATGTCCACTGTATGGGAAAGGGAAAGTATGAAGTGTTTTTATTCCAGTTCATTTTATTGCTCCCATG
>NW_008690978.1:9368-19054 GCF_000695815.1 Acanthisitta chloris | reverse complement strand
AGGAAGAGCTGGTAGAAAAGCATTCCTCTAAATACGAGTGATCCTTTAAACCATACATGACCAATCTTGCAAATCCCTCAATCCCATCCACTGTACTAGGTTAGCACATGCTGTCTGATACTGTCCTGTGTCCTGTTGTTTGCAAAAATGAGTATGGATGAATAGGAATATGAATATGAACATGAGCTCTGTCTACTAAAACTTCTTGGTTGTAAAGATTTATACACAAGCAACACCAGTGAGAAATTCTATTATTCCATGACGTTGAAACTGAAATAAATCATAAGCTTCAGAATAAGGAAGCAAACATAGACAATCAGCCATGGCATGGGAATAAAAGCTTGGAGGGAGATTATAATCCACAAAGATTTGTTCTGCCTAGCTCACTAGAGAATGCTATACAATGGCCTATGCTCTGTTCTGAGAGATTCGGATCAAGCCAGTAAGTCTCTGTTCTATTTTAGTTTGAGCATCGCCAAAAAAAAAGGCTTTGGCATCAGACTTGAGAGGACAGCAGTTTTTCAGAGCTGAGAAGATTTATAAAATTAGTCAGAGAATCATAGAATCAACCAGGTTGGAAAAGACCTCCAAGATCATCGAGTCCAACCCTACCATGGTCACTAGCCCATGGCACTAAGTGCCACATCCAGTCTCAAGGACATCTAGTCCTTGTCTGTGCAGTCAATAGGCTGCTGGTTTTCTTCCCTTTTTTTTTTTTAAAGAAATGAAGGCTTTTTTAAATTAAAAGAATACTTGTCCAACAGGTGCACCTACATAGGGGGAAAGTAAGTAGTGTCTATGCTTTAAAACAGGCATTAATTTTCTCATGACCATAAACCAGAGACTACTGGAGACTGATACCCAGGTACTTTCCAGAAGACAGAAGTATTTGAAACACAAAGAAAATAAAACAGAACCAAATACAACTCAAGTCTATAAAATCTGAGTAAAATTTCAAAGAAAATCTGAGATTACCCCATCAAGAAAATGCTGAAAATCAGCTCTGTGGAAAAGGAGAACAAAGGGAAAGGTACTTTCTGAGGAAGGAATGGCAAAGAAATGTTTGACAAGGAACTGTGCAAACATCAGCAATAGATCCCCTTTAAACCCTTGTGACTGGTTTAGCACTGTGTGCCACATTCCTGATTCCATGCTGCTTCCCACCTGCAGCAGCAGCATCATTGCATCCCAGGGCTGGTGTAACCTAACCTCTCTCATTTGCCTTCGTCAGCTCCAGCACTGGTTCTCAGTGGAGTAATGTGTTTCTATCCTTCTATTCTAAGTGATGCAGTAAATGGATGTTTCAGAAAGCTCTGAGTAGTGTTTTAGAGTAACAGGCATTGTTATTTAAGGCTAGTGATTTTATGTCAGTTTTATATTTGATCCACAGTCATTTTTCTAAGTTATTGTTAACATTATGATTCTGTATTGCCACCATGTCTGTGGCCTCTGGATGCCTCTGAGCCTTGTTACTTCAGGCCACAGAAGGACATAGTGGAAATTCAGTCTTCACCACACCTATTGTAGCACATCAGATGCTCTGGAGTATCACATAAATACCTGAATTCAGGTGCTTAAAGAAAAAACAAAAAAACCCAACCAACCAACTAACCAAACAAACAAACAAAAAAAACAGCACAAAAACCCACAAAAAACCCTCCCGAAACCCAGAAACAACCCAAACCCCAAAATGACTGGATGCAAAAATAAAAAGTGAAAAACTAAACAGGGGATGAAAACATTTCTAAGAAAATTAATCAACATGTAGGGAGTTTTGTTAGCTGTTTTAAGAGCTAAACAGACACAAGTTTCTCTGCTTACAAGCAGATGACATGAAAAACAATGAATTATTTATATCTCACTGCAAAGGTATTTCTAATCGTATTAGCAATGGAAATATGCTTTTGGGTATCATCACTTATTTACAAGTACAGCAGTGTGGAAACAGCAAAGATGTATAGATGCAAAAATAATTTTTTACAGAACAGGTGGGAAAAAACCTAGCAAGCCTGGTTTGTGTTTTCTTCTTGCACCTAGAAATGTAAGAACTTATCTGTAATGCATATACAAGAAAAACTAAGCAAAAGTAAATCACAATTCAATTGTATGGATGTTACAAAAAAAAAAAAAGGAATGTAATCTGTTCATCTTTCATAAATACAGGAAAAAAAATTCTTACTGATTTGCCTCAACTTTAAGTCTTCTGAGGTTGATTTTGACGATGCTGTGTCACTTATGTTCAAAAACTGTCAATGTTCCACTATCCACTAACCACTCAAATGGGCCAGAGCAGCCACTGCAGAACAAGATTTTACATGGCATTTATGAAAGAAGACTTCATTCACATGGAGCCAGTTTAACACCATAACCCACAATTCCTGTCCTTTGATCAGCCATCAGACATGACTGGGAAAACTCAAACCCAGGTTGTAAATCCTGAGCAATGAGGAAAAAATGAGAACTTCCTAACTTCACTGCAGGTCAGACAACCCTGTACACCAGCCAAGGGACTGCAGATTGCTCAGTGCTCCAGAGCTCTCTTGGAACAGTTATGGCCACTCACTTTTGTTAGATAAACTATACACATCCAACTTCAAGGATCTTCCATATATTTCATACTCAGTTAAGAGCCTGGTGATTTATATAATGTTTTAAAGATCATTAAAGGTTCCTGGTTTTCCTCTTCAGTGCCTCAGTTTTACAGGTACAGAGTGGTCTGAGAATATTTAAGCACTTAGCACTGTCCTAGGGCTTTCAAGAGAGAAATACTAATTAAAATACAGCTAACAAAGCTATCTTAGCTTTGGCTCTTAAGCAGATCCTTTTCTCATGGTGTCATAAATCTGGCCTAAAAGCATGCTCAACACACAAACCTTTGACTGCTCAGAACTTAATCAGAGAATGGACTCCTGAGGAAGATATTACTAAATGCATCTGACATTTCAATCTCCAATTCTTCTCCCTGCATCACCTTTAGACTGGTTTTGTACGTGTAAAGCCTTGGTTCTCTTTGAAGAATAAGGACAAATGTTCTCTAAAGTTTCAAGGCAACTGGTCAAGAGTCCTAAAAATGTTAATTAACTATTTTTTTCTTGTCTACCTTCTTTATAACAGAAAAGCTTTGATTCAGAATTGTGCTTTAACTGGGGAAAGTGGAAGGAAACTTGGTCATAACATGTAAATACAGAGGGACCCAATTCAAGCATGAACACAAACTTCCATGAAACCTTAGTTTTGGTTGACCACATGCCATGAAAAGCTCCTGCATGGGAGATGGAAACATGCCATGAAAAGCTCCTGCATGGGAAGTAGTGTCAGATGGAATTTTTTTTTCTGAAATATATGTGACACTTTCCATGCATACAGAGATGTGCACAAAAGATGGACTGACTGAAAAACATTCCTGTTGTTTATTTTCTCTTCTTGTCCAAGATGCCACTAAAAATACAATGTGTTCCCCCATCATTTTAACAGTCTGTTAGCATATAAAGCTGGAGAGTCTTGACATAAATAAAGCACTACCTCTTTGACTAAAACCATTCTGAGCACTCCTTTGCTATTGTGGAACACATGCAGTTAGGGTAGGAGATCAGAGAGTTTGTTCATACCATACATGGAAACAATTTAGCCACAAAATCCAAACAAAAATGTGTAACTCAGTTATAATGTGCCTGGAAATTCTTTCATGGAATGGCATTCACTAAAAGCAATAAGGTGGAACCTAAAACTGGATGCATGTGTAGAGAGGAAAACTTTTCTGAGGTATGCATTTTCAAATATACATATTTTCAGCTGGATTTAACATCCAGACCTGAGTAACAACAGCCTTCTTTGTGTGTTTGAATGCACCTTGCTGGCAGCTAGTGGCAGCAAACAGCACAGTAGTGCTCCTTCCCCTCCCATACAAAACAACTGCTTTGCCAGAAAACCAAATTACTCCAGAATACTGCACTTTACAAATTAACACATGTTATCTATTTATTTTTATCATCTTTTTATTATATGTTATTAATACTAATTTGAAAAGCAACTTTTGCTTCTTAGCGTATATCAAACCCTTATTCTGATGCAGTTTCATTTCAACAGAAATATTTGAAAACTGAGCTAAAAAGTGAGTTTTCCTACTCAAAACACTCCCCAGCTAACCTTGGGAGAAAAAAAATTAGTTGCTTTGCTTGTGTCTATAAAACAACTAAAAAATATATTCCCCCTAAAAGAGGTAGCTAACAAATGCAACTTATCATAAAAAATTCCAGTTCAACATTAAAATACTCTGCTGTTTCCACTTAGGATCTTTCTCTTGTAGTTTCAACCTAATAAACCTTCTCATGACTGTCTTTCACATGTAGTACTAAAGTAATTTCTCCCAGTAATTCTAGGACTATAATTATATTTTATCATAATGTAATGCTAGCAGAAGTAATGCAACCTCCTTTAATAACCATCTCCAATCACTACAAGTGCAGGCTCCAGGAATACTGAAGCACACACTTTACTCTCATTGAAATGAATGAGATTTAAGCCTCTTAAACAAGGGGTAGTTAAAAAGAGGCATAAAACCTGCAGCTTCTCCTGGCCTGGGCCTCACTCCTGCAGGGAACCATGCACCCAGGGTTTCAGACAGACATTCTGTTCTAGGCTTCTCTATTTACTTCTTGAAAGCACAATTTCTTTTCTGTTAGAAGGCACTGCTATTTATTCTGGTAATATGGATTGTTAGCAGATTCCTGCAATTCCCACAAACAGCACATACTATTGATTTATCCCACAGAGTGACATCATATCTCCCAGGAAATGTAAGTAATGAGCAATAATTCAATCTATGCCAAAAATAGGGCAGGATGTTGACACTTGTATTAACTCACAGTAACTGTACTTGAGAGAAACAGTCAAATATTTAGCAAAACAGTTGTAAGTAGCTGTTTGTTATTCTTTTTGTAGGAAACAAATTGACAGATTTTTGAAGGACTTGGCATTTTGCCTAATAGCTCCATTTTTTCAGCCCCGTGTTGTGTATTAAAACCCAAGCACAGAGCACAAGCTTACCCAGCACTCCCACCAAAAAGAACAGGTCTTCTAAAACAGAAATAGTTCCTGAACCTTCCACTCAAGCAACAAGAGCAAAAGGAAGCTACACCATCTGCTACCAGAACAAGCTCTTTTCTCTTTCAACAGACTAGAGTCAACACTGAACCTTTTTACAGGATATCTGTATTTAGTGGAATTACCAACACCCCAAATATGTTCATCAGGAATTGTGAGCTGTTATGATCATATGGTCACTCCTATGACTACAGAAAAACATTTCCACTTTAAAGAACAAAGAGCACTGGGGATCATGCCCTGAATATTCCTGTGATCCCCTTCATTCCTGCAGTAAGAGCAGGCTGAGAGCACACTGAAAACCAGTGTGAAAATCAGCCCCAATTCCTTTGCAGGGCACATACATGGATGCATGTCAAAATGCTGAAAAAAGTAGATTTTTTTGTGAACTGTCAAAACTCAGGAGGAATTGCCATAAGATGTAGGACATACTAAGAACCTCAGTTCTGCTTCTAAGCTGTTACAAGTATGACTCAATTTATGGGGTCAGGGTGTGTTACCCACCATCAAAAACCAGGTCAAATCAATTTATGGGGTCAGGGTGTGTTACCTACCATCAAAAACCAGGTCCAGTAATTTCCTACTGTTTGTTAAAGGTATATAGGTGTTAAATGGAGGATGAAAACACTCTCAGATCATATGAAAATGAATGTGGGCACTGTCATGGATAGGGAAGAGCTGGCAGCTGCCTTCTAGGGCCTGTCTGCTAATTTGCTTGCTCAACACAGCATCTCCCCTCTCTGGGGAGTCTCATTCTTAGGGAATCCTTCTTGGGGATCAGTAAAGGAATGAGAGTCTCTAGTCAGGCCTATGGGTTTTGACTCTCTCTGTGGTTCCTCAGGTAATTTTGCCTCTTGTCTGGCAGCTCTCCTGAAGTTTCCCATATTTCTCTGACAGGCCTCACAGCTGTGTCTGCTCTCACTGCCAGTCCCCAAGGATCCCTCTGGTAGGTGCTCCCATTCACAGGCAGCTTTTATTGTGAAACACTGTCTGTTCTGGGAGAGCATCCCACCTCCATCCCCTTCCCACACATATAAATATCAGCTACATAGCTCAGAATCAGAGAACAGCTCAGGCTGGAAGAAACCTTGACAAATCATCTGGCAAAAGGCAGCCCAAGTGGGGTTATCTAGCACTAGACAGCCTCTTTGTGTTCAGTCCAGCAGGCAGCACATGCAGTGGCCCTCAAAGGGACACCCTGCTACATCCTGCATGGGTGCTTCATTCCAAAATTTAAGGTCCAACTCCACACAAGCTGCCTCTGCCCAGAATTCAAGGCTCCTGTCCCTGTTAAACACTTATGTCCTTTAGAAGTACTGGGTCTGTTCCAATTCAGTCAGCATTTTTCAAGTTTTTTAGCCAAATTAACATGTTCCCTGAACATTTCATTAGCCCACAAATCAAGCTCTCCTTGCTGCCTGATGTGACAGCTGCTACTTCTGTTTCCACTGAATTCCTTTGGTACAGCACTTTGGCTTTACTTTATGACCACACTCCCTGGTTCTCATTAGTTTTTGGATCAGGGATATCTCCAGCTCACTGCGCTGTCACCATTGCTCCTTACACCTCATTTTTCCTCTGCTGTCCCAGTCTTCTTGTTAGCGGCACAGCTTTCTGTCTTGGGGCTTTATTCATTCACCTCTTGTTCAGTTTCTCGGAGTAGGAGAGTCATAAAGTATCTTCTTTGTCCTCTTAGCAGCTCACCATATGTTTTAGAACCCTCCAGACACCTTCCAGGTTGAGTGTGTGGGGTGTGCAGTTCAGAAATGATGGAATGGTTCCTAGACTCAGTGTGTCCTTCCCTCATCCCTTTATTCTTTTTGTCATATTTTATTTTTCTTTCTAGCAAGAACTGAGTGCTCCAGTATGTGCTATATTTCCAGCTCAGTTCTGAATATTGGATAAAATAATTCACCCTTGAAAACAATGGAAATTTTTCGGGAGATGTCTGAGCATTACAGTCAGAGGCACACAAGGGGTGAGTGTCTGCCTACAGATCAAGGGGAAGAGGTCTCACAGGTAAGAGAGACCCTTGTCTTTTTTTGTTGAGTATCTGAAGACTTATGACATCCTCCCCCACTGCTGGTAGCATTCCTTCATTGAAGGCTCTTCCTTATTAGATCATAAATTAGTAATTAGGTTTCTCCAGTTGCCTCTTCTAGAGCTTCAGTTTTATTAGGATGAAAATACGTCTTCATATTTAGAGTCCCTGAGAACTCACATTCCCTATTATTACTCTTCAACTGGGCCCTGAAATGTTTAGGCAGCATTTCTGCAGATGACTACTCCATCCTTGGCTGTCTTTTGTTATACACATGAGCTGGTATCAATGAATTTTTGTCTGGATATTGAGACTTCTGGGACAATGGGCAGCTACTAATTCACTTTTTTTTAACCAGTATTTGCAGTTTGTCCAATTCAGAAATTATAATAAGATAATTAGCACAAAGATAAAATAATTTACTTATTGGGCTATTAAGCTAACTCGTGTTGGAAAATCTTTGCCTACTCTAGTGCTAAGTATAAGGAATGCATACTTTGTTGAACATGTAGAGTTTTGTTTTCGTTTAAACCCTTGAAATGACTATGCAGTGCATGGATAATCCTGGAATATGGGAAAGCTACATGAAATAGATTACATCAAATTACTGAGGTGCTTTACTTTGATGTCTACTCATATCAAGGCTGCAAAATTCATTTTGAAAAGCTGATGATTACAGTCAGAAACATCACCTCCTGCACATCAGGAAACAGCACTTATGTCCTCCTGACATCTTCCCACACCAATCTGCTAATGACAAGAAAAAAGACTGAAGTATTTCTCCACTAGCTGCAGAAATTCCCAACTGTAATCGACACGAGGATGAGACAGTGAAAGGCACCTGATACCCTTCAATACATCTCTTAGGCCACTGATAGGCTCTCATACTAATAACCACTTCAACATTTCTAAACTGCTTCTGAAGACTCCTACCACTTCTCAGTCAATCAGTCACCACTGAGCAATCATTGCTGTAGCCTTACACAGCTAGTTATCTTCTATTTGCATCTCTTTACAATTAAACTTTTAAAAACACAATTTATTAGACTGATTATATGATAGTGACCATATTAATATAATGTCAAAATGAACGTTTGTACACATTAAGTCTATCATGGAAAACAAACCCCAAGACTCTTCCAAGCAGATAGACACACTCATTAACTCTCCTCCATTATTGTGATTGCAGCAATTTCCTGCAGTGATTAACAGTATCACCAGCCTTAGGTTGTTACTGGGCAAACAGGCAGCAAGTCATGCCTAGACACTCTCTGTCAGCCAAATGCAGTAGTTACCATAAGAGATGGAAACTAGCAAGAAATGCTACTAATGGCATGAATAAGCTATCACAGCTTTTCCTTCCATAAGAAAGGCAGAGCCTCCTGACCTTATCCAAAGGGAATGATGTCCAGAAAGCAAATTGAATCCTGGGCTGCATCCACAGGAGTGTGGGCAGCAGGGCAAAAGAGCTGATTCTTCCCCTCTGCTCTCGTGAGACCCACCTGGAATACTGCACACAGTTCTGGTGTCCTCAACATAAGAAGGACATGGAACTGTTGGAGCAAGTCCAGAGGAGGCCACGAAGTTGCTAAGAGCACTGGAGCATCTCCTCTGTGAGGACAGGCTGAGGGAGTTGGGGCTGTTCAGCCTGGAGAAGAGAAGACTGTGTGGAGACCTCAGAGCAATTTCTCAATATCTGAAGGGCCTACAAGGAGCTGGAGAGGGACTCTGTGTTAGGAACTGCAGTGATAGGACAAGGGGTAATGGGTTCAAACTGAAGGAGGGAAAGGTTGGATGTGAGAAAACAGTTTTTTCCTGTGAGGGTGGTGAGACACTGTCCCAGGTTGCCCAGGGATGTGGTGGCTGCCCCAACCCTGGCAGTGTTCAAGGCCAGGCTGGATGAGCCTTGAGCAACCTGATCTAGTGAGGAGGTGTCCCTGCCCAGGGCAGGGGTTGGGACTAGATGATCTGTAAGGTCCATTCCAACCCTTAAATTCTATGATTATGATTCTGTGATTATGGTTGGTGGCAGTCCATAATCAGTCATCCTCACTTAGCCCAGCCAGCAAGCTTGGTTCCAGCAATAGGACGTGGGAGCAGGAGGCTTCACCCCAACTTCACTAGGCTTTTTAATTCCCACTGTCTCTCCTATCAGACCATGAACTGTGGATCGTACAGACTCCACTACAAGTTGTACTGTCTCTGGATTTTTCAGGATTTAAGTTCTGGATTCAACACCCCCAAACATGGAGCATGAAGGAGTTGACAAAAAGCATACAATCCATGCCAGAATGTGTACTCCAGGGCAAAACAAAAAAAATGAACTGAGCTAATTCCCACTGTCTCTCCTATCAGACCATGAACTGTGGATCGTACAGACTCCACTACAAGTTGTACTGTCTCTGGATTTTTCAGGATTTAAGTTCTGGATTCAACACCCCCAAACATGGAGCATGAAGGAGTTGACAAAAAGCATACAATCCATGCCAGAATGTGTACTCCAGGGCAAAACAAAAAAAATGAACTGAGCCTCTTTAGAATG
>NW_008690978.1:8507-9331 GCF_000695815.1 Acanthisitta chloris | reverse complement strand
GGGGAAGCATGAAAAGATAATAGTAATTTCCCCTGAAGTCATCCAGAGGCAGCCAGAACATTTATCCCAGAAGAATAGATCCAGAACAGCTTTACAAAGACAAGGTCGAAAAACTTGGCTATATAAGGTATACTGGAAATATATTGGAATAAAAGGATCTGAGGAAATAAAGACCTGAATCAAAGAAACCTGGGTTTGACATATTTGGAACAGTAACAAAACCAAACTACATGTGAAGGGATCCTTTCAAGAAACAGTGAACTTCTAATGCTGTGGCTGGTTATAACTGATGGTATTATGTGAATGCTAAAATCTGTCACTGCAAACGAAATGCGAACTGTAACCAGCAGAAATATAATTCAGGATGAGACCTGCACAACATGAAGAAGGTATTTCTAACAGCAATTCTCTGAGCTTTTTCTTCAACAGTGTGTAGTAAACATTGAGTTCCAGTTTGGTTTCTATTTAGCTATAGTGAATAAAAGGCTTTTAAGATGTTACTGGGGGGATGAGGGAGGAGCGTGGCAGGAAAGAAGGAGAATAAGCCAGTAAAAAATCTCCCCATGCTTTTTGAATAAAAGTTCTTGAGAGACAATACTAAAAGGCAGGAAAGAAGGAGAATAAGCCAGTAACAAATCTCCCCATGTTTTTTGAATAAAAGTCCTTGAGAGACAATACTAAAAACTGCTTTGGGTTTGTGTTATATACTATAAAAATGAGGTCAAATAAAACAAAAGATCATGTGCTAATGATCAAAAAAGGTCTCCTACAGCTAACATGGAAATATTTATCTAAAATGAAATAAGAAAATTATGCACTCATGA
>NW_008690978.1:0-8458 GCF_000695815.1 Acanthisitta chloris | reverse complement strand
ACAGAAGATTATGAAGATCAAATTGATTTTTGCAAGGCATGCTACAACAACAACAACTGACAGGGCACCTGTGGAGCCTGGAGGGCTGAGCACAGGCTGCCTGCAGGAATCTCTGCCTTTGGATGCAGGAACACAGAGCTCTCGTCATTTTTAATCTACCACTTGTAGCTAGGAAAGGACTGAAATAGGAAAGCTCTCAACGATAAAAGAACTGTGATTCTTGATCCAGTATAGTTCTAAGAAAGTAAAAATGCTGTGCAATTTTCATGTGCAAATGTCAGTTACAACATTTGTAGCAGTGCAACCTGTGGCTGAAAGAATTAAGGATTTGCAATAGCATAGAGTAGGGTAAGGGAGAAAGCAACAGGATTTAGAGTCAAAAGTTTAGAGATTCCAAGTCTGTGAACATGCTCCATGGTTCCAAACAGTAGCTTCACCCAGAGCTCTCCCTGGAGTCTGCGGATCATCTCCTGGAAGGGTGTGCATTTATGAGTACTTAAACTATACCTCTCCTACTTCCAGAGAAGGAAGATCAGGGATGAGTTTGTCATTCTGCCTGAAATGAAAACAGACTGAGCGAGTGGACTTTTACTACACAACTGCAGTGCTGACACTTTAAGGGGGATTTACAAGTCAGAATGTCTCTACAAGGCACTTCCAAAACCAGCTGAGTACTGCTGGAAAGCTATTCAATAGATCAACCACAGGTGTTTGACACCATGTGTTACAGCAATTTTTATTAAGAACTGACTGGAATGAAACTGTGATATGGGCAGTAAATCTCTGTTGCTACCATGTATTGCAACTTGACAGAGTAAGGCTTTGTGCTAGCAAACAGGTGCCACTTTGATATTGCCCTTACTACAAAATAAAACTTTATTTTAAAGAACAGAGTTTTATGGTGGTGTCTTCATGGGCTGCTATGAAAGCACTAAAACACCCCCTCTGTGGGATAGCTACACAGATTTAACTCTGGACCTGATTCAGAACAGGCAGCACCTTTGTAAGGCAACACTGAGCAGCACAGAATCTACTGCTACAAGAGATGGAAATTCTGTGTACCAAGATATGAACTGCATCAATTCATTCCCTTTAAAACTGCTGAATTTTTAAGGATCCTCATACTAAACCTATTTAATCTGACCTCTCCTATGTTTTGTTGCCTTCCAAGGCAAACCTGGCACTACTGTTCTGTCAATTAGACCTATAGCTCAAAGGAAGAAACCTTGTGAAATTTATAATTTAGTACAGGTACCACAGCAATTTTATCTTCAGCAGAAATTCTAGGTTGAGATTGAGTCCTTTTCATGATGGACCTTTACATGTTTTAATTTTGCTTTTCTTTTCTAGATTATTTAAGGATATGATGGCAGTACCTATACACACCTAAAGGTTTGGCTTGAAACATTCTGCATCCATCTCTCTGGAAATAATTTATTGTCAGAATCAAGACATCCACAGCCCCAATCTGGAGCTGCAGCCTAACAACTCTTTAACACAGCAAACGTGATGTCTCTTTGCTTGTACCCAATATGGCACCGAAAATACTTCCAAGATGTTAAATGTGCATAATACACATCAATATGTGTAATGTCTCTTTAAATTAATTTCTTGTCAAATAATATTCTGATCTAAATACTTTAGTTTAGGGAACATTTTAGTGGTTCAATAGATGCCAAGCCATGATTTAACACTGTCTGCATGCTTATCATGCAAATACTACTGCTCTGATATGTCTGAAATTCTGCCTGCCTGCTCCAGCTCGGGTGATTGAAATGTTTTTTCTCAGACTCTTTGCATCAAACAGCTGTTGATGGACTATATGTGGATAGCTCTTGCTGTATTATTTTAAGATGATTCAACTGTCAGTTTTAAGACTGTCACAGTGCTAAGCCTTATTGCATATTGTTAGAGAGCCTCTTCTAGCAACGGGTGGTTTTTTTAGCTGCCTTGCATTTTGACACATTTTTACATTAACTTGATGGAGAAGTAATAACCCGTGCTATTTTTTCATGTTATTGTGATTAAAAATATTTTAAAATAATGTTGGCTTAAAGAGCTGTCAAATTACCAAGTCCATAGCTGGTCAGAATACAGATTGGCTTTCCTAATGTGCTGCAGTTGATACTCCATTACTTGATGAAATGCAAATAGAACCAGCAAAATAGGCAGCCAAAGCTTATTATTCCATGCTGAAGCTTTTCTCAGCTCTGCAAAAATCAACAGAGACATTGCTATTGATATTGATTTCGCTGGGACAAACGTTTTTCTCCTGGGAAGCAACTGTGATGAACATTTGGATATCTTGTATTCATACCTTTCTCACTTTGTATTTCACACTGCATAAAATTTCATAAAAGAAATCTCCACCTTCCAGCAGTAAAGACCTAGGCAAGATATTCACTGAAGTCCATTCCTCCTGTCAATGCCTCTGTGCTCATGAAGGGGGTTGGGACTACCCAAAAAGGCAGCACTGCAGAACACACTTTGCAGCACCACCCTGGACACAGCTGGATTCAGTGTGCATGGAAGAGCACAGACAGCAGCAGAAAGGAGAAAGTCGTTGCTCTTTGCCTTCTAAGGGGGAATAACCTTCCTGGAGAACAGCATAACCAAGCAGAAGCATGTGATATGTTGTCCTGGGCAATGGGAAAAAAAAGGCCAGGTGGTTTGGCACAAAGGAATCATGGCAGAAGGATTTTTGCATAACAGGATGTACAGTAAGGAAGAGTTTTTGCCTAACACCAACACATTCCTAAAACTGCAAGATGCTGGGAAGGAAAACCCTCTCACAGTGCCATTGGTTCAGATCAGAGAGTGGGAAGGAGCCTTGAGGCTTCTGTGGTTTGTACTCCTGTCTGTGAGTGCCCTTGCTAGCCAAATTTAGCACAGACACACAGGGGATAACTGCTTCAGGACCCAGAATGCTGCACTGGATTAAGACATGATACAACCTAGCAAATCCTTTGGAATGCAGGGAAGGTCAGGACAAGCAAGATTTTTTTGTTTAGTATCTTCTAATACAAGGACAATCACGGGTCATGCAAAAAATAGGTCACCGTTAAAAGTCAATTTTAATTACATTATGAAACTGTATTATTTTAAAACAAATAACTCTACTTGTGATTGGCCCCAGAGCCTGTCAGGAGGTGATATTGGCCAAAACATCACAATGCAGATTCATTTTTCCTCTAAAAGCAACTAATTATTTCTTGCTTTCTTTTTCTGCCATGCCAGATTTCCATATTCTGGAAATCACTCTAATTGGAACATTTGTAAATAATATATGATTCTCCAGGCCATATATTTTCAAAATGAATGCATAAAGTTAGGTAAAATATATGTATTACTAAATTGAAACGAAAATACTTGGACTTCAGAAGGAGCTGAAAATGCAGATTTGCAGTTCCCTTTATTTTCAGAAACAGGTCTGCTTTTCTGCCAGGCACATACGTGCGAGTTAGATTTCAGATGTAGGCACTGACAAGGCATAATTTGACACACCAGAGATTTCTTCAGTGCATATGAAACCTGAAGTCCCAAATAAAACTGCTGCCTTGATTCACAACAGAATAGGCTAATTTGCCAAGAGATACACTACAGCTATTCTTCTGTTCTGATAAAATCAGAAATATGCAACTTTTAGCAAGGTTGGAGAATACACTGGCACAAGAACAGTTCTTGCTAAAGGCAAAAATAATTTTACTGTTGGCAGGTTTGCAGCAAAGCAAGTTATATTTTCACCTCAGGTGGTTTGTGGTATCAAAAAGGCAGTTCTTGCAGATGGAAAACTGTCATTACATGAGGACAAGCTGTTTGCTGAGGGAAATGGAAATATTGTACTCTCTGTCAAACCTGTGAATATTGGAGAGAAAATCTGTTTTCATATAGGAATGCTCAAACCAGAAGCTGATAGTTTAATGGAGTTCGACTTGACTGACAGTGTGGCTCACCAAACTGGTGACTGGCCAATTTGTGCTTAGTTATTACATAAAGTTACCACAAAATTTCAGTGAGGAGCTGCATATACAGGAAATCAGTGGCACGAACAGAACGATTCTTTCAGGTATGGTGAGCCGAGCACCGGTGTGTGCCTCTGGAAATGAGGAGCCACCAAGACAAAGACCTCACACCATGTCTCCTGCAGGAAACCTGCTGGCTGTCCACGCAGGATACTCTGGAGTACTTTATTCCTGCTCTAAACTGTCCATCATTAGTGACCTCTGATGTGGGAAGCACCTAAAGAAGGCATACAAACAGCTGGAGAGCTGCTAGAGAGTGTTGTGCAGCTCATTGGCTTTGCCCAGGCTTTCCATGTGGATGCAAAGCAAAGGTGTGGAAGTTGGTTGGAAAGCAGCAGAAACAGAAAAGTCTTCAGAAGTGGATCTGAGTGCTCTCTGAAAGGACTCACTACTACTACCTTGAACAGGGCAGAGCCATCAGATCCAAGATTTACACAGATGAAGGTTGCAAACCCCAGAATTGTAGCACTGTTTTATATAAATCAGACAAGTTACCATGGGCAATTGGTCCAACAAGGAAATCTTTATCTTCTTAGCAGAAATTCAGACGTGAAGTTTAATAAAATGCAAGATATGTAGCCCAGGAGTATATTCAAGTAAAAGGAACTTATCTACAGTGGGCTGATTCAAAATTTATTACACTTTTCAAATTTAGGTATGCCTACCATATCAGCTTAATTCAATCTTACTCTTTGCTCCCAGACTCTGGTCTTATCATAATCCATACTCCCTGCAGGTCCTTCTGTGACAAAACTTACAGAGCAGTGTGCTCATTATTGTACATGACAGACTGGAACACCAAAAATCAAATTAAATTGACCTTCTACAGGGCACTAATGCAGGCCCACAGGATCTTAAGGAAAGGCCAGACAAGACCAATGCAGTCCCATGTCTATTTGTTGGAGGAAGGCTAGCAGTGCAGCAGTCTCTGTGGGCCACCACAGGCTGCCTGCTAATGCCACTGGGATTTACAAATCTCACAGATTCAGGCTCTCACTGCACACAGAAAATGTGCTTCCACAGTGCCAGGCTGCATCAGATGGATGGAGCACTGTCCAAGGGAGAGGTGGGGAAAGCAGCCTGACATTGACCACAGCTGCTCCATCTCCTCTGCCTGCAACAGGAAAAGACAAATATAAGAAACTATCCCCTCTGATGAATTCTTCCCAAGAAACACTCACCATAGGAAACAATACAAAATTTAGGCTTTCTGGTCAGGCTTTTTCCACCCTTGCTGCAAAGAAAGCTGTATAAAAACAGGTGTGGTGCAACTCAGACACAGCAGAACACCACACTGCAGAGGCAGCTCTGTTACCATCAGACTCCCACAGCCACCCCAACTGATGTACAGAGTACATCTCCAAATGACAGCCCACATCACCCCCACTGTGTGCCCAGTGTGCACCTGCAGCTGAGACACTGGGGCCATCGAATCGCACAGCACACACTGCCCAACTCCTTTGGTTTCTCTCTATGCAGGCAAAACACTTGCAGCACAAAAGAAACGGTCAAAGCACGCTGAACACGCTGAGAAATTTTATATGACCCAGATCTTGCCCCTAATAATGAATGGTGAGATCAAGGCCCATTCTTGCTTGCTCCTCATTGTAACACTCTGACAAGGCTGGGCATGGCACTAATCCTGCACACATATTTTGACTTGTAGTATTGAGGCTAACACACACATGCTCAGGAATCTGTTGACACAGGCTGAGCCAAACATAATTTCTAAACCGTCATCAACAATTGTCAAGTATGATTCAACATTTTCCCATTGAGTGTCAAGGAATTTTGTATGATCCAGTAAAGCCGTCAGCACATTAATTTCCCACCTTTATGAGGTTCAAAAGCCTTTTCTCCTCACAATTAAAATTCATTTACACAATCCCTGCACCAAGTTTCTTGTCTCTCCAGAAAATTCAAATCCCATCACACCTGACTCATTGGTTGCTATCTGAAGGTTGAGACTTGTAAAGCAAAAGAAGAGTTGGACTCCAGTGTGGAATTTTGCTTTAGGTTCATCTCTCCCACCTGAGTATCTGAGGAATGAACTCCATGCCTGATGTTTGATGCTTTAACAGACTCAGCTGTAGTGACTTCTTTCTTCAAAATTTCAGCAAGACTTTTGAGTCACATTTTTGTAACTTATGAACCATAAATTGTTCTCATTCTAATTTTATTTCATAGCTATAGATATAGTACATTTTAAAAACAAATTCCCCACCATAACAAATACCTGTGTCTTAATCAAAGACATCTTCCTTTTCCTAACTGCTCTACTGCAATTTCCATTCTGCCATGAGGGATTCCCAGCAGACTTTCAGAGCCACTTTTCATGATCTGCTGGCAGTGCTCTAATGCTCTTTATCACAAAATCACAGTAGCTTTTATCATCTTTTAGGCAATTTATACAATCCTATAAGCCTACTGTGTGACAATTTAAAATACTGTTTTACAAGGCTCAGATACAGAAGTGTGAAAAGTACAGTATGTGCTTGGGAAAGGTCACAGAGAAACTTTCCATTAAAAGAATCAATACAATCACAAACAGATTCTGAAGTTGTATTACCATTTTAATTGGCTGGCACAGGCTTCTCACAATTCCACCTCACTGGTGACATTAATTACAACTGTGACAGTACAAGGCTGGGCTAACACAAATGGGAAAACAATTATGATGCACTCACTGGCTATTTTTGCTGCTACCCAGACATATCCAAGTTATGAAACAGCTAACATTGGTTCTTTATTCAATAGATTCACCTCTTTCTTGGACTGATTTTGACTTTCTGTTCTTCAGAGTATGATGTTAAAAGCATTAAGTTCAAGCAGTCCAAGCTGGAGTTGAAATTCTTTGAAAAAAAGTAAAGGAAAAAGCCCAAACCAACAACCTTCACAGCCATAGTCCTGAGCAGCATTATGAGTGACTGGCTAAAGGCTGATAACTACTTTGCCAGGGAGAGATGCCAGGGCAGCTGACATACTGGTGGGCTGTAGAAGGTGCTGGGGGTGGAGGGAGAAGAAGACTGAGTGACCTCACCCTCCTTTCCTGCAAAATGCCACCCTTGTTCCTTCTACTCTGGCTCCTTTCTCACAAGCAGGTTTTTTTAACTCCTTATCAGTTGTTCTCCCAAGCTCATGTCTGCAGTAATCTGTTTATTTTCCTCTCTCACCTTTACACATTACTTACCAAGTTAAAGCTGCCTCTCGCTGTCATGTTCAATGTTTGTGTTCCCATTACATGTCGCTGGCTCCTCGTTTTTGGCACTAGCCACAGTCTCACTGCTTAACACCCCCCAAGCTCCTCTCACACACAAAAAGCTCCACATCCTTGCCCGACACTTCTGCAACCTCAGCCCAAAGTTGCCAAATTAGTCACTGTTTCTTCTCCCTGCTGCCTGTCCCTCAATTCTACTGTCACCAGTCTTATTCCAAAACACTCCTCTTTTGTCCTTGGTCTGACTTCAGGCCATTCCCCATTCAAATTAGACAAGCCATCTTCAAACCCACTCAGCTTGATTCCCAGCATGGGTGCTGCTGAAAGCATCTCATACATACTCAAGAGCAGCTGGGGAGAGCAAAGTTTTCTTTGCCCCGTGAGGATGGCATATGTGCCATCTAGTCAGGCCCAGGAGCTCTAAGCTGCTGCTCACTGGGCTAAGTGCACACAAGCTGGGCAGTGCCACAAGTGCCGTGGGGATGGAGCAGCAAAGGCAGAGCCCCCAGAGCTTTCAATCTTATATCTGCAAAGCTTCAAACTGCATTTTTAAACACAATTTGGCCATGGTATTGTCATGAACATGGCAAACTGACACCTTCTTAAGTTTCATGTCTTTTTGAAAACAGGAAAATGCTTAAGTTTAGTATATCATAGAATCAAACGGGTTGGAAAAGACCTCCAAGATCATCAAGTCCAACCCTACCGTGGTCACTAGCCCATGGCACTAAGTGCCACATCCAGTCTCAGCTTGAAAACCTCCAGGGATGCTGAATCCACCACCTCCCTGGGCAGCACATTCCAATGGCTGATTACTGACTCTGTAAAAAATCTCTTCCCAATATCCAACCTAACCCTCCCCTGGCAGAGCTTGAGTCTGTGCCCTCTTGTCCTGCTGCTGTTGCCTGGGAGCAGAGACCAACCCCCACCTGACTCCAACCTCCTGTCAGGGAGTTGCAGAGGGTGAGAAGGTCTCCCCTGAGCCTCCTCTTCTCCAGGCTGAACTTCTTTTTAGATGCAATTCTTTTTTCTAAAGAGTTTTTTTTCCTTCATCTAATCTATGAAAAGTATGTGACACTGGCTGAAATACTGAAAAAAAGAAGAAGAATCTAACAACCAATGCAGAAAATTTCAGCCCACCAAATACATTTGAACAATCTTAGGGAAAACTGACAAGGTCCTAAATACATTCCAACAAGAGGAAGTGTGTGTGTGTGTG
>NW_008690977.1:396-760 GCF_000695815.1 Acanthisitta chloris | reverse complement strand
GGCCACCTGGGCACACTGCAGGCTCATTGACCAGCACCCCCACGTCCTTTTCCACTGCGCTGGGCTGCTTTCCAGCCACTCTTCCCCAGGCCTGTAGTGTTACGTTGGGTTGTGAACAAAGTTCAGGACCTGAAACTTCGCCTTTTGTAACGTCAAGCCTTTTCTAACATATTGTCAAGATGCACCACGGGGTCTTTATCCTCTTCTATGGTACAGGGAGGTTTTGATTGGGCAGGGACAGATTGTTTGGTAGAACCTCTAGTGTCAACTAACCAGGTGGCCTCTGTTAAATGTAGACCCCAATGTTTGAAGGTTCCACCACCCATTGCCTTCAATGTGGTTTTCAACAGTGCAGCTCAGTGTT
>NW_008690977.1:0-242 GCF_000695815.1 Acanthisitta chloris | reverse complement strand
GCCCAAGATGTGTTTCCAGGTAGTGGCGTGAGGCACAGGATACGTCTCCAGCCATCCAGTGGTTGCTTCTAACATTGTGAGCACATAGCGCTTGCCTTGGTGAGTTTGTGGGAGTGTGATATAATCAGTTTGTCAGGTGTCCCCATATTTATATTTCAACCATCATCCTCCACACCATAGATGCTTTACCCGCTTCACCGGCTTGATTGCGGCACGTCTCACAGTTATGGACAACCTTGGAG
>NW_008690976.1:902-8028 GCF_000695815.1 Acanthisitta chloris | reverse complement strand
TTCTTGGCTGGTCCAAAGGAAAGCAGCTCAGGAAGGTAAAAACACAGTAGATGTCCCAATAAAGCCTTACTCTACCAGAACATCATGAGCAAGTCAAAGAAAACAGACCACGGGTCTGAGCTGTACAAACAATAATAAATCTTATTTCACCATTTAATATTAAATGTTTTCCATGAAGAATTGGGGGAAGAGTCCAGACTTCATCTGAGAAAGACAGGAGCAGTGGCCCTAGGCTTCCTGCACAGGACAAGAAGTCAGAAGTCTACTTAGTTCCTCCTAGTTTTCCTTTGGCAAATTTCAGTTCATGATGAGAAAGTCTGCCTCAGGACCTGCCCAGAGCCTTACCCAGGGAAATAGAGAAAAGGCAAGTGCATAAGTGGAAAACAACCCATTAGTTTAAAAGCAGGAGCAGCAGCACACAAAGCTACAGCAAAGTAAAGCAGCTGAAGTAGCCTCTACCATGCAAATTATTTTTTTGCTCTTTTTCCAGAGACAGTAGAAAACCCATGTTAAGAAGGGCTACCCAGTCCTTTCCCACCTCTTCCTTAGCCTATTCACTCCTTCTCACCCAAAAAACTGTGAAAAATTCAACCTTTCACAGAATTATATGTTATCTAGGCACAATGACAGAATAGTGTAAGTTTTCCAGACCAGAAGAGGAACAGTTTCATCTCTCCACCCATTAAAGCCTCATTTTTTTTTTTTTTCTGTAGTGAAATGAAAACACACTTGTAAAGTTTGCAAATAAATTTATCACATATTCCTTGAGCTCCTCAGATGAAACCAGTATGGAATATACATGGTGGCTATACCTATGCAATTCTTCTCATACTGCTGTAAATGGGGTTTGAACAACTCAAATCCCTCCAATGCCCAAGCAAGCTGCTGCAGCATTAATTTCTTTTACATTGATGTACCAGTGCTCATAGTTGGTTGCAGGGATTTAGCTAGCTGAGGGTTTTCTTCATTGTTTTAGTTAAGTTGGTGCATAAAACCCTACCCAAAAACCCACAGCGGTGGGACACGAATAAAATGCACCACCACCTCCGGATACGCATAAAACCCTACCCAAAAACCCACAGCAGTGGGACACAAATAAAATGCACCACCACCTCCGGCTACAAGACTGAAATGCACACGTTCCATAGCTCTGTACCACCAGACCTGTATCTGCCTTGGAAGACAGGATTTTGAACAGGTTTGCCACCTGAGCATGTGACATTTCACTGGTGACTTCTGCAGCGCCAACTATGTAACTATGATCACACTGCCAACAGTAGCTGGAGAAGTTAGATAGAACTTAACTCTGTATCTTCACAAACCAGTCCCTGCAGTAACAACAGTGTATGTAACTTTCACTACCAACTGAATTCCCTTGCTGTTCTCTTAAACTGCCCTCTCGTCTATTGACACTGAATTTTTCCATACCTTCAAAACCTTCTCTATCCAACATCACTGTTCAGAGATCACATCACTCATTAAAAACAAGAATGCCTTCGGAGTATATTAGCAAAAAGCTTGTGAAGTGACAAACACAATAACTATTTTAGAAATCTTTAGAAACCAGATGAAGTAAATCCAACATGTTCTTGAACCTACCACTGTTGTTGAAAAAAAAAGGAAGCAAATTGAAATTCAAGGGATCCCTTTGGTCTGCATCAAAAAAAATTACATGTAAAAATCACACAGTTCAATTCAATATTCCCTTTGGTCTGCATCAAAAAAAATTAAATGTAAAAATCACACAGTTCAATTCAACACATATGCCAACTCAATCAGTCATACACTCAATTTGATTCAGTTCAAGTTTTTCAGTAGAGATAAATTAAACTGGAAAGTTTATTATTGCCAACATCTATGTTTAAGTTTTTACCAAGACTGAAGTTTATTTTCTGTAATCTTTTCCAACATAGTGCAGACATTCTAGAAGATGAAGACATTTAGAATATGCTGCTTTCATGAGAATATGAGGCTTCATGAGAAATTCAAGATAAATAGGTTAGCTATTCCCTTTGGTGTAACTACTCATGTTAGTTCAAAAAAGGCAGGAAGGAGAAGCAGAGAAAGAAAAATGTTAAAAAGGGATCTATAAAGTCCAATGATAGCTAAAGGAGTCAAGTAAACATAGATTACCCAATAACTAGCTATTCCTTATTGCTATTTGAGAATCAATGGCAAAACTGCATTGACTCACTGATAACCAAATTTCTCCTGAATCATGAAACAGCCTTCTGTTTCCAGAGGTCTGAAATCTGTCATTTTGGCAGTTGCCAATTACTCCCTGGGGATTATTTACCTTCTCAGCCAAGAATTCAACTTTGCCTACCTATTGGATAAGGACTCCAACTCAGGGAAGGTTTTTAGTGCCTGACCACTGTGTGTATTCTGACACACATCTAGTTATCCTCCCTACAGCATGTGTAAAACTGCGGTCTAGGGACTCATACTTGAGATGGTGTGCAGAATAAGCATCAGACGAATCTTGGGACAAGACTCCATTCTGGAGTGACTTTATTGTACAGGCCTTTGAAGGAGGAGTAATTCAGCTACCTATTCAGTATCAGACATTGCTTTTCTACTTGTTGAAACTCTAAGTTTTAGGCAGGAAAAAAGACTTGTTTAATGGCGTGTTCTCTCAAAATTTTGAGAAGAACCCAAGATAGTCCATGGGAAATTCAGGCTTGACAGTCATCTGTTTCAAGGAGTTTTCAGAATCACTGCTACAGAATATGAACAATACTAAGTATGATTACAGCCCCACGACACTTGCTCACACGTTTAGGACAAGTTCATTCAGTGTACTAGTGGAAAGAAACAATTTCCTTCACGTAACAGCCACACGTTACTGCTGAATGGAAATCTAGCAGTTGCAGTACTGGCACCTATTAGAAACAAAGGTGTGCCTTTAACAACCACTTTGCCTCACAAGTCTCATCCTCAAACTGCTTCATTTGATATTATAATGTGACTAATTTAATTTTGGCATGTATACTCCACACTGTTGACTTATTGCCTGACACTGCCCTTACTACATTCTATCCCTTTGACATTCCTTGTCTACAGAGGCCAACAGAGACAGCTCAAGAACAACGTACTTGTTCACTTACACACACATTTTTCTACTTGTGCAATGGGAAGCAAATTCTGCAGGTTTACAGATGTGGTACAGGCATCACATGCAGTACCCCAGAACTCAGGACAAGAAACTGCAAAGAGGCATTAGCAAAAGAGAAAGCCCTAGTCAAAAAGACAAAGTCTGAAATAAAAATGCCTTCATAAACCACCTTGTTGGATTCTACTGGAGTCAGAGGCACTTGGAAAACATTAACTTCTTTCCCTGTTAAACTCACACCACAGAAGGTATATGGAGCAGAGTAATTTATTGTGTTCTGTTAATAAGGAAGCTTCTTGGTAAAACTGTAAATGGCTTTTGTTTAATAACAGCAAATGAAGCATCACAGAAATACATGTCCTCTCTGTGTCTACTGTAAAGCAGACAAGGAAGCCTGGCAGTTGCTCATTATTATTCCTCAAGCTGCTTCTAATCAACAGATCTATGCTCTCACTTTTCATTGGCTTAATCAACGATTCTCTATGATATGCAATTAATCTCTAACATGAAAGTGATTAGGGAGAAGACAAAAAATGAAGCTGAACAGTCTGACCACTGAAAGTCAGATTAAGGAATTATTCAGAATCCATTCCTTTTATATTGTATTTTTATATTTGCAAATCTCTTGATACATGAAAGCTCAATGAAACAAGTTGATTTTTATAACCCATGGAACAAGATTCAGTTTTCCTTCAGATGGATATGTTGGTAGTTCTTCAGCAGTGAGCCCACATTGCAATTTTAACACTCAGAAGGAAAGCAGAAGAAAGACATCACTACAGTTCACAGAAAAGTATTGGAAATACATATTGAAATCATAATACTGGCAAAACCTCCATATCAATCCTGTCTCAGTCAAACATACCAAAAAACACCAGATGTGAGTCTAATCTGCCCTGCCTCGCTGAACCTTGCCTGGATCACAGGCCTTGAATATGAGCTTAAAAGCATGGAAGACCATAGCTGGAGAAGCTGCTCTTCATTGGGACAGGAAAGCAGATAAGACTCTTTAGAAGGATGGATGGGCTTGACCACCACTGCACACCTAATTCAAGCTTGAGAACCACTATCTGGATTTGAGAAATCTTAAGAACAGGAAAGAGACTGAAAGCTAAGCAGGAATCAACCAAAGATGGATTCTGTGGGTTGTCAGCCCAAAAAGGACTAAGCCTCCTGGGATGTCTAGGCAGGGCACTACATAACCAACATGAAAAAGCCTTAACTAACAATGTCTGAATTTCCCGATCAACACTCCTAAGTGTTTTGAGATAGCACCTCAGACAGAGAAAAATAAATCTATATGGATGTTTCGGAAGCTTAGTATCAGAAGTATTACTTTTATTTTTAATCAAAAATAGAAGCATAGTGTAGGCTTGTTACACAGTTAACACTGCTATAGGCAAGCCTTTTAATATGGGTAGCGTTTGCATGTACCTTTTTTTGCACCAGAAACTTCAAAGGACTTAATTTTCAGAACATGAAGCCCCCTAAGAACTAGTTTCTGAGGAGATTTATGGAAATCGAGATCCTTTAAAAAACTTCTAGCTGCTTTTTAAAACAATAGTAATCACATAAAATGGAAAGGTAGGCTATGTGCATTTTTGATCATTTCACTCAAGTCTGTTCAACTGACCATTTCCACCAGGATCATTTCCAAGAGTCAGCAGAACAAAACAATACGGCAAAACAACTGTTTTCTTTTGCTTCTGACAGAAAAACACTTGAGTACTTTGTATGGTAAGCAGAGATCTGTAGGGGGTAAGTCATCTCTGAAGAGTCATAGCAATATATTAAGACACACAGCCCTCTAGAACCCACTGGAGCTGGATCCTATACCCTGAGGAAGGCAATGCCCCCAGCCTCAAGCCACTTCCCCAGAACCTCCTGTAAGGGACCTTTAAGAAACGTCTGTTTTGGCATTGCGTTTGTTTCGACATTGCCTGGCTTTGATGGCTTGGTGTAGGAGACTGAAAACATCGACCCCTGGACTGTTTGTCTCAAGGCCTGTTGAGTCACAGGGTGTCTCCAGTCGCCGAGATAACGGGGCACCACTGTCCACGACTTGGATCAGATGCTGGGAATTGGTCAACTCCAGAGAAACTGACCAGTCAGTGCCCAACAGAGCCCTATAAACAGGACCAGTGTCCAGAGCATGGGGCGCACACTCACCATCGAAGAAAAGAGAGCTACGGATCACCAGAATGCTGCCGGGACTGCACCATCCCAAATCTTGCTTGCTTCCCTCCTTCTGTTTCTAACTTTCCTATAGCCCCTTCTCTCTTCCCCCAAGTAACCAACAATAAAGTCTCACTCCCTAACAATATTTTGACCTTGTTTGTGTCTTAACACAAACATTGGGGGAATCGATCGTACACTCTCAAGTCTTATCAGACTGGGACATTTAATGACGTCACAGACATGATTCCTCCAATTGTGCAAATATCATTAGGTTGCTGAGAATTGTGAAAATACTGTTAATTTGTTGTAGCTAAACATGAGTACCTCTCAAGGACATTTGGGTGAGAAACCTTGCCATAGATATATATATATATATACACACACACACACACACACATATATACGTGCTGCCTCCTTCCAAAACAGGATCCTCCCTATTGTGGAAACTTTGTCAGTTTGTTGAGAAAGAGAACTATTGTGAATGATTAATGAGAAATACACTGTAACCACCCCCAGGGGCAAAGATGTGCTGTTTAACTTCTTGAAAAAACATAAAGCTCAACCAGCATTGTCAGGTATTAGTTGGGTCAAAGATAATTGGCACAACTTGCAGAGTGCTACAGATCAGAAGAATACCTTGCACTGGGACCTCCGGGTCCACCCTGGAAAGGGAAAAGCTGTTGTATGCACCACACTCAGTGCTTGTCTAGCAGCTGCTATGGACTCACAGGAGCAGCATCACACTGCTGAGTCACAACTCATCCAGTCTCTCCAAAACCTCATTGAGTCCCTACAGGGACAAGTCGGGACGTTGAAAAAGCAATTACAAAATTAACAGGATAACAATAAACATTTGCAGTTGTCCCTTAAGAATCACCTGGTGGGACAGGAACATGTGGAGGATGCCACCTCCTTCTCTCAAGATGGAGCTGGCTACCTCCATGACTGAGAAAAGCCAAAGAGGGACTGGGTAAGTTGGAGAATTTCCCCTACTCCCTGCGACCTCTGTTAAAACAGAGTATACTTATGAAGATGATAATGATAATATGCCCCAGATGACAACTAAAAACATCCCCTGTAGTGCCACAGAACTGGCTAACTTGAAAAAAGATTTTAGTCGTACCCCAAAAGAATCAGAAAGAGTATGTCTGGCAGGTATTGCTGACAGGGGGATCAGATATTATTGAGCGAGAAAAAGGCCGAGGGATATTGGGGGCCAAGAGTTTTTCTAATGACTGGGGATCACAAAGCCCCATGGTCATTAACTCAGAAAGCAGCCTATTGGGTGGGAGGACTCAATCCTCTAGAGTGAGGTGATCCCCTCGCCATTGCAGGAACAGTGGATCAATTGGTAGAAAACGTGCAGAAAGCCACCTGCCTGCAATTGATATATGATAGGGAACTCTGACTCCGGTAAGAGTCACCCATGATGATGCAGGTGGACCCTGAGCCCATGACCCTGCTGATAAGGGAACTCCCCGATTCAGTAAAGGCCCTAGGCATACAGCTGCAGGGTAAAATTCAGGTTATGATGCAGTTTATGATGAGGGGTGAAAGAGTGGCCGCTGCAGTGGAGAATTTCTTATCCTCCAATAGGAGGAATCAAGACTCTAAAGGTTTGGACCTGCAGAGAAGTAGCCCAGGAACCGATCAATTATGAGCAAAAGTATGGCCCAATCAATGCCCCAGACTGGAAGGGGCTGAGCTGGGCAGAAGTAAAAATGTTACAGCGCCTAAACAAAAGAAAGACACCCCTTGCAAACCTGCCGGGGGAAGAGACATAACTCACAAGTGTAATAGGCTGTGGGCAGAGGAATGACAGAAAGGCGTTCCCTG